>NC_056741.1:500857089-501064589 GCF_019279795.1 Protopterus annectens
ACACACACACACACACACACACACACACACACATTGTGAATATATCAAGCTCATATTCATCGAATAGGAGAGTTTGTTAGAAGCTCTCCATTTCTTCATTTTGGTGCTATGGAATTTGTACATCTAGGAAAGAAAGAAAGTGCTTGTGTTGGGTATAAGAGGAACTCATCAAAGGCAGCACCTTCAGTTTTCTATCCTCTTCAGTGAATTTGTTCTATGTGTGTGTGTGTGTGTGTGTGTGTGTGTGTGTGTGTGTGTGTGTGTGTGTGTATATATACCATTATTATAAAATAAATGTAAACCAGTGTGACACATTGATGACACTGATGCAGGAGTTAGTGTTCTTGATTTATAGCTCTTTGCTATCTGAGTCATTTGCACTGTGGTGGTGCCCTCTGTGCAAAGTCTGTATATCCTTCTTGTGCCTATGCTGTTTTCTGGCAGGTGCTCTGATTGCCATCTACATTCTAAGGATATGTGATATGATATGTTATAATATGATATGATATGTGGATTGGTGATCTTCTAAGCTGTTCTTTGGTTTATATACATATAATAGGTTCATAAATGTATAGCTGTATACTAGGCTAATGACCACTAGAGCCCTTAAAAGCCTAGCTGTGCAAATCAAACTTGACTCACAAATTTCATTTATATTTGATTTGTACAGGGTAATTTACTGACTGCCTCTGTGCATAAAAGTCTTAGGAGCCAGATTATGGGTACATTTCTAATTACCAATCCACTGGTCCAAGTTGTGCTTAAATAGGGATAGGGAGGAACTACAATGAGCTGATGTACCTCATCAGATTCCAGCAAGAAGAAGATAAGTGGAATTCACACTTATACGACTAATGGCAGAAACTGCTCCATCCCTGTGTAGATGTCTGTACCATGTTTACTTTCCAAACTAATATATACAGCTCAGAGATGTTTGCAATTTGGAGACAAAGGAAGCACGCATGCTACATTTGATTTTTTAAGACAGCAAAACTGGAAGTAGCAGTTTTTGATAAAATAGGCTCAGCATGCATGCTGACATGGGATGAATCATAGCTTGGACATAATGACACAGGGCTTCAGTTTCTGTATTTAAGCACTGATATATCATGCACTATTCAGTGAATTGTGATTGTACAATCTGTTGTGGGAAACAAGCCACCAAAAATATGAAATAGAAGTGCTTCATTGATCATTTTTTGACATAGTTGAAAGGAATAGTCTTTGACTTAAGTCTGGATTCCTTCATAGGTAGACTAGTCTAGATTTCTGTACATGGTACCAGCTGTGCAGAGCTTACTGTATGGAGTAACATGGTAAGACATAAGAGCTTTGTGAGGATCATGTTGGCACAGAATCTTACTTGTCAGTTTACAGCACTCTTTCAGCAGCTGCTTTCAACTGTGTTAGTGAGGACTCAGTATAATATATTTGACATTGTCATCCTCAGCACCATTCTTGAACTTTGTGGATACAAACTGTGTGACATTATCTGTGATTACTTCGATTACTGTATCATATTAGGTAAATGTTGTCTTGAACATGGTAATAATTTTTTGGATAGCTGATATTTGTAAACATTTTAAATCTCAAGAATAATAGTCCACACCGATAAGGTAGCGCTTTAAGCTGAACTCAAATAAATATGAAAATATTCTCTGCAATGGACGGTACATCAACAGAGATGGTAACAATGGTTCTCACCACTAGAAAGGTTTATTACAGAAAACTTGTATGTTGACACAGGCTTTGCAATGTCCATGTTGACAGTAGGACTCCATGCCAAGATTATGTCTTGTTTGAAGCACCTAGTCATAACTTAATTATCTTCATGTATTTGTTTAAGCACTTCTGTGCAATATCTCTCTAGGTACAACTCCAAAGTTTTATTTAGGCAATTGTACTCTGGCAGCATAGTCTTTGAACGTCAGATTCTCTGCATGTTTTCATTGATTAAGTCATCCATCCCTTGCATATTTAATGACAATCTGCACCTCAGTTTTATATTTGGTGACCTGTATTAGTCTGTCAAGTCTTTTTGTAGCTACTGGTCAATTTGCCATGATGATCCATGCATAATCAACAATGTCTTCTTTGGTATCAGATTGTGCCTGGACAGGCATTGGGATTCTTAAAAACATGTCACCCATAATTAATTGCTTTCTAGGCACATGGATTGCTATGGTATGAAATTTTTCAATATTATAAGCAATCCTTGATATTGTGGTGGTGCTATGTCTAAATTATAGGAGTTAATCAATAGAGCCATTGCCAGCATATAGTTGGAAATGGTATAGTACAACAGATATCTTAAGAACTTTTCCAGTGCCCACAAACTTTTAAGACACTGGCTGGGAATCATGGGTACTGCACATAGTGCTAAGCTTGTTTGCATGACAAGCAGTGATGAGTGTGCAGTTTGCAATTCCGAAAACAGTATATATTGCAGCTGGCTGCAAAACAAGGGTTAGAAGTTGTATATGCTAATGAGCAAATACATAGCTGAAGTATATGCTTATAAAGCAAATAATCATGGATGAGTGATTCAAAAACTTATAAAATGAATATGAAGACATCAAGCTCACTTTAGCACTGAATTCTAAGACATGCTGGAAACAACCATGGGGAAACTTTGAAAAATGTTAGGGGTTGCTGTGGCCATTATAAAACTGTATGTGAGACAGGCTCTAATACAAAGTGCTGCTGCTACCAGACCGTGGTATAGAAAGCATTTTGTGTTCAGACCTCACTTGACATACCATGCACTACATGAAATAGAAATAATACAGTGCTAAAGGATGGAAAGTGATACTATAGAACAAATAGTAAACATCTGTCATCTTCACCTGAGGCCCCATGAGAATCATGGAGAACCCATCCCAGTGGAAGCTAAGGTATGTGCAACATTACATATACTAGCTACAGGGACATTTCTGTGACCCAAATGGAGCATAGTAGGGGTGTCACAGGCTTCTCCCTCAAGAAAACTCCACAAGTTTTTGAATGCGATGCTACAACATGTAGGGAAGCATATCTGGTTTCTACATACCCCAGAGGAAAGAGCTGCCACCGTACAAAATTTCTTTGACATAGCACATTTCCCTGAGGTACCAGTGGCCATGTACTTCACACAAATTGATATAAATCTTCACCCGGTGAACCGAGAAAGAGTTACATAACTAGAAAAGGCTATCACTCCATCAGCTGTCAGATGGTCTGTAGTGCACAAGGTATAAGTCTATAATGTGTGTTAAGCTCTCCCTGGCAGTTTCCATGACTCCTACATATGGTATACCTGTAGCCTGTATCTAAGGAGTGACTTTACACAAGGGCATCTAGTGGTGGATGCAGGATATGTACTAGAATTTTCCCATGAGAAAGCCACACAACCCTACTGAACAAAGTTGCAACAATGCAAACTCACAGACTAGAACTATCATAGTGTTTATTTGGACCACTCATGTCACATTTCTGATGTCAAGATACATCTGGAGGTACACTACTCTGCCAAAATATTGACTAACTGTGCCATCTTACATAACATCATAGTCAGAAAACAGTTGCAGCAGAGTGGCCCAGGATGGGGCTGCAGTTCCCCACAGATGAAAAATCTGTAGCTGTGTACAATTGTGGGAGATAGAAGCATTCACAATATGCCATGGCACTAACTAAAAGGCAGCAGACAGCACACACACTCACCACTTAATTAAAAATGAAAAGGAGCTAAACACATACAAACAGTAACAGTATTGCATGTAAAATTACCGACCTTTATTTACCAATGTACTGGCTGACTACTGTGAGCACAAGACATAAGTAACTACATACTATACCATTGTCAGCAGCAGCAGCAGCAACAAAGGTGAGTGATGAACCTGTAATAACAGATAATGCCTATCTGTGTTTACTTACTTTACTTCAGTAAAATCAAACTAGTGATTAATTATACAAGAATGTCATAAGTAATCTGTAAGTCTGATATATGAGACATATACAGACCAAACCAGCTATGAAGCTTTTGTATGGAGCAAAGTTATTTTCATGCACACATATTATCTTTTGTACCTGTGCATCAATTCAAATTAGCCCCATGTCAAAGAAACACACAGGGGGTAGGGCAATGTTATCATTATCCACATGGGTAGGTGATCGAGCAAAGTTATAGAACCTTATAACTACAAATTAGAAGATAAGTTGCAATCCAACAGTAGAAAGAAAGAAAAAAAGATTTTACAAAATCTTGGCCTGCTCACTGTTGTGTATCAGATATAAGTAGCCAAGTCAGAAACCTCAGCAGGAATCAGACCAATCTCAGCATCATCTGCACAAGGGCCTGAGTAAGCAGTAATGCAGAAGTAATAATACTGTACTACTACTGCTACTGCTACTACTGCTGCGACTATTATTACTACTTAATGCTACTACTACTGCTGTTACTACTACTATTACTATAAGCAAGAGCACTACAGCCAGTAACATTGTTGAACTTAATTAGACTAAACAAACTAAAACAAGCTGAAATTATGTATATATCTTGATGAAAATAGGCATTTGACCAACCAAGTATTAGCTGTCCACTCTGTGTATCAGACATAGGCAACCCTAAGTCACAGAAGTGCACAAAGGGAAGGGCACAGTCATCATCACTTGCATGGTGTGGGGAATAAGGGGTTACGGGAGGGCAAGCCTGATATAAAAGGAGTGTATGTGTGCATGTGAGTTGAGGGTCAGAGCAAGCATGCACTGTTAGGGCCAGTACCTCCAGATGTAACGAAATCAGTTTTGAAAAATGTTGTTTATCTGTGAGGTGCCATGGGCAACATAAGGTGCACTTTGTATGGGTCGGCAGGAATACAGTCACAGCATTTGTGCTAGCACTATGCCCTAGCATCTTGAACAAGTGTGAGCTGTGCATGTTAGAGGATCCATTTAATTGCTAATGGCCCTGACCACAAAAACTAGGGGTGCTACCTGAATATGAATGATGTCTGCTGCATGAGCTATCATCATGACTATACCCACAACCATGAACACGTGGCCGACCATGACTTTGCATGGATAACTCCATCACTGATGGAGCATTGGAAGCAGTATCCTTATGGGAGCAGGATATGGCATGACCTTGGCCATGTTGGCTAACATCTAAAGGTTTACCATATGTTTGGCCTCATGAATGCTGACCATCCCCCTGAAGACATTCCACAACAGACACTCTACAGGCTAATGTGCAATTCAGCAGCTCATTAAGCCATACACATAGTTCTTGCACACTTGTATGTCAGAATGCTTTAAATATTCTCTTCTGAGGCCCTAGTAAAACTTGCCTGTGCCTACATGATAGCACTACGCACACACTGGGTGACAGATACTAAACCATAAACATCAGGGGGAGGGCAGAAAGCTTCCTCATCTTAGCACCTATACACCCCCCCCTTGCATGGTACTTCACTCTCATGATGGCTTGGGGGAGATTCTACTAGCTCTCCTGCTGGGGTAACCACACTACCCTGACCAATAATTTCCCCATCAACCTTTACATTCTCAGATAGTTCTGCACCATGAGTATGCAAAGGTATAAAGACTGTGTCCTAACAGTAGGTTGGGGATATGGGAGCCACTCTGTCTTTGTCAGCATACCCTCAGCAACTCCAGACTGCACCTGTTCATCATTGCCATCCTTGTTAGAGGCTACAGATCCTCCAGCATCAGGCTGTAACTGTTCCACAGCATTGCTGCCAGTTTCATCTATGAATACACCAGGAAATTGGAACAACAGAAAAAAAAACACAAATAAATGATCACAATATGATACTACACCTGAGTAAAGCAACAACACATGTAAATGCAAATAACTTTTACAGTGATGTATATATATATATATATATATATATATATATATATATATATATATATATATATATATATATATATATATATATCAAGACAAAAAAAACGTTTTACCCATACCATGAGCAGATGGCTGTTGTACCTTAAAAGTAGATGTCCCTATACAACAAAGTGCATGTGATAGAGGTGTTATGAGTATAAAACATAAGACAGCTTAAGAAAGGCCTTCACCTGCTGATATTGTATATATTTGAATGGTATAACTAGATCATCACTAGTTGTTATCCTATAGTTGTATTCCACCTCTGCCCCCCACATCCATGACAGCACTATACAACCTTTCTGAGTTGCCTGGATCCCCTCCATCTCTGTGAGTATTGATTCAGTAGGAGGTCCACCCCCCAGTAGTTCTTCATTCCTGTTCCACAGTCTTGGCTCTATTGATAGCATTTTTCATCACATTTTTGATCACCCTGCTAGACAAGGGTCCAGGGAAGTAAATACTGTGGGAAGAAATAGCCAGGGAATTGTTATGGATAGGCTTGTATAGGCCCTAGGGCAGATAGCCTAGTACCAACCTATGAATCTATGAATATCACTAGCCCTCTGCATAGCACTCAAAGAAGGGCTTTTCAACCTAGTGAGGATCTAGGAATGTGCCTGACAGAAACAAAGGGCCCAGAATATGACTTCTTTCTCAGCATCTGAGAATGGAGTTTCCATTGGACTGATGCCTTCTTTTTTGGCTTTGGTGCCACATCCCTGTTGTGAAGTAAAAAAGAAAAAATATATATCAGACAAACACACACACACACACACACACACACACATAAAACATGGGGGGGGGGGTTAAAAGCTGAACTAATACTGAAGAGAAAAAAAATCATTATGCAGATATCCTGTTTAAAATGTAAAAAAAATGCATATCTGAAGTATATCAGTGCAAGAATTGCAAATCACAATATGACTCTCCCATTGCAATAACATATGACTATAGAATGGAACAAACACTCATGTTAGGGACATAGAAGAAAAGTCAGGTATACAAAAAGTACACAGACAGAAAAGCATAAGATGAGAACATTTTCTTAATTTAATGATAACTTACATAAACTTCAGAAGTCACACATGTCTGATCATCCTCTGAATGTTGCCAGAAATAGAAATAAGGGAGCACTGCAATCACAACTTTATATGTCCTTTACAAAAGCAGATATTGGGATAGTTAGACAGCATTAATTGCAAATAAAAGCATTCAAAATATAAACCTGTAAACACCACTTGAAAATTACATATTTTGACAGATTTTTAAGAGACTGTTCTCCAAAAACTATTAGAAATGCAACAATTCTAACAGTCAGTAACAGTAGCTTTATTTGGTAGCACTTGGGAAACAAAGCAGTCTTCTCTAACATGATGGAAGTTTCATAGCCTTAGGATGTGCTTATAGGGTGCAGAGTAACCCATCTGGGGACACTAAGCATGTAAATTAGGTGGCAGCTCATTATCATTCCAGAATCACTTAATCTGCTGAAGGTGATGGGCAGGTAAACATGGTGTAAGTACCTATGTAGTGCTGTGCACATGCCTGTGCAGTACAGGAGCAAGTATTAAGACTGCTGACTAGGTAATACTTTGTGAGTTTGATTCATTAGCTACTCTGCAAGTTCAATTACTTGTTTAGCACTTCTTCTAATGAGAAGCACACTTACACAGGGTGTGTCATAGAAAAAAAGTCTTACCTAGAAGATTTCATTTCAAGTTTACTGAGTTAAGATAGAACCTTGATAATTGCTTTAATTAAAAGTGTTTAAGATTATGTGCCTGTGATGACAAAGTGTCTCTACGTCATATCAAATATATTCTATGTAGAAAAAGGGAAGAAAGTCAGACTCATTGCAAAATGTAATACATTCATGGTACAAAGGGATTAGAATGGAATAATACACACAAAAGGAAATAGTACAATCATGTCTTGCTCACATCTGTTTGTAATCTCACATGCTTGACTACCATCACTTCTGCAAGGATCACATTCACCACAACCTGTAATCTGACAGGACAAATGACTACTGTGTGATAACATGGGTATAAGAGGTACAAAACTGAGTAATTGTGCTTCACTTTCTATATATTGTTTTGTCAATGTTCAGGTGGAAAAACTGTTAATCATGTCAATGTTTCAGGTCTATATTAATTCATCAAATGTACAGTTCAGCAATCCTTTCTCCATCGAACCCTAACCATTGAACATTAATTTCAGCAAACATTCATATCCACAAAACATTTACTTAGGGAAAAGGAATCAGTTGGCCAGCAGCACAAACTTGCCTTTTCCCCACTGTAGTGTGATCTTGGAGTTGGTATATATAGTTGGGGTGTGGGGGGGTGCAGCTCCCTCATATTGGGGGACTGTGGGGGGCAAAGTCCCCCAGTTTGGTGGGTTTTACATACTATGGTGTGAGCTCCGGTATTGTTTTGGCCAAGTGCTTAGTTTTCCAGTTTTAATAATTTTCAGCGAGAATGTTCGCTGAAGTGCATGTTCGATGGTTTGGGTTCAATGAAAAAATGTTTGCTGAACTGAACCTTTGATGATTTATACAGACCCCAATGTTTCATGGTAATGTCATAGGTGCAGGATTCATATCTAGAGAAGGTGACATCTTTGCGAAAGTAGGGATCCTTATTGTCAACATTTTAATTATATAAGGCTACAAAGTTGAGAAATCATTACATTGATTTATAATTATTTATTTATTTATTTTTGCTTCATCCTTTCTATGATGTTTGACATTGTGCATTGAGGCCATCACTGAATAACAGTTCACTTTCCAAGGCACAAACTCAAAATTTAATTTCGCATGCTTAAAGATTTAGCCATCAGTTGCTCAATTAGAGTGTCAGTGATGCACCTTAGCCAACACTTTGGACAATACTAAATGCAGAAAATATACCTGCTATGCAACATTCTTAGTAGCTGAACAAATCCATGAAATATGCCCTGAAGAGCAGCATATGTGGTGCTGAGTTTGAATCCATATTAAGGATACTTTAATTTTAGGGATAATAATAAATGGTTTAATGAATTACACTTCCAATTTAATATGTGAATATTATAACACAAGTGTGTATAATAAACAATAAACTAGATAACTGTGATCAGTGTCACCTGTAGTACTTTATAGTAAAAGCACACTTTTATTTGCTTGATGTTACAAATACTTGTGGAAAAAATATGAGGCAGTACCATTAGCACTGTAATGGTTTTGGGAAATATGAAGAGTTCAAAAACATAGCTTTAAAAATATGTATGAACATGGATTCAATGGAATAATAGTTTTCAATACCCCAAGTGAACATTGTAATGATATATGGTGAGTAGAATGTCACCTCCTGTAAACTCTGCATGGCTCCTTCCTCAATTTATCTTATAAAATAAACACATCACTATGTTAATGAAAACAAAATGTCATCAACGTAAATGATTTTAAAATAGTTACTTATTCTTTGTGTGGCAGTTGTCATGGAGCACTTACAATGTGCATGACTAAAGAGAAGTGGCACATCACATTTTATGGCAAAACTCAGAAAATAATTAAGCTTGTAATAAGACTTTTCCATTGGCCTCACAATGAAACTTGGCATTGGAAAGCATCAGTGCAATGGAAACTTTACCACAATACTACATATCTGAATCAAACTATTCCTCCAATAAAGGAAGGGCTGTCTATAGCCACCGCTTTTCATATTTGTATATCACAGCTTACAGCATTGGAATGTCAAGTCTTTTTTGGCATTAACAGTTAATACAAAAATAAAAGAAGTCCAAGTTCCTTTTTGTCTTGGGTTTGATTCCCAGGTTCTAGCACTTACAGGTTTTAACATTTTATGTGCCAGCAAGGCATTGTGTCCTACTTAAAGAAAAGTAACATAAGGGCATCATCAATTGATAACAACAGCATTCAGATTTTCATATTATATTTGTTTGCATTTTTCTGGTTATGACTGCTATCACCCATCCTAGAGTAGATGCTCAGAGGTGGCAATATATCATTTGAAATGTAACTAAGATATCAAAATTAACCAGCAATTGATGGAGTAACTGTGGAACATTTGTAAATATGCTGATCAGCACCCATGGCCAATTCTTACTGCCATGTTTCACTCTTTAAGTGGACATTGAAAAAAATCATACCGGCATTTCATTCCATTCAATTTCTGTGCTTTCTCTTGCATAAAGGCAGTTTACTAGCTTGTCTGTGATCGCACACAAGCCAGTACATGTGAGATCTGAATTCTGCACCAGTTCCCTGCTATTTCCCTAGTATTTTTGAGAAGACATGGCAGACAAAAGTGAGGGTAGGGCTAGAGTACAGTGGTAGTGTCATGAGCAGCCCATGGATTCCTCAATAAATACTACATAAGAAGGTTGATGGATGAAAACTATAACAGGTGCCATTACAAGGTTTAGGCTTGGAATAGCTTGGCCAATGCTGTCGCCTAGCATCCCATGTGCTTGTGAAAAATGTAGTCACCGTTACAATGACTTCTAGAGGTGCAAGAAGGAACTACTTTGCACATGAAAAGAATATTTTAAGACCAGTGACTCACCTCAGTTGAATAAGTATAGTGGCCCATTACAAACCAGTACAATACCATGACTTGCCAACACAAAAAATGTGTTCATTATTTTTTTAATTATTATTTTCTGTTCTGTATAGCTTCTGCAGACATAGAAGAAAACAGGGAGATGCATCAAGAGAGACTACAACACCTCAGAAAGGCATGGAATAAATATGATCCAGGTATGACTGATAGCCATTTTATAATGACTCTGATTTTAAAATTATTTTATCAGTTCCATGGAAATTAGTCCACAATTGCTTAACACAGTCACACATAAGAAAGCATACAATATATTTATATACAGACACAGATACCGCTCTCTTTCTCTCTGTATATGAATATATAAACTATATAAGTATACATATATATATATATATATATCTATATATATATATATATATATATATATATATATATATATATATATATATATATGTGTGTGTGTGTGTGTGTGTGTGAGTGTGAGTGTGTGTGTGTGTGTGTGTGTGTGTGTGTGTGTGTGTGTGTGTGTGTGTGTGTGTGTGTGTGTGTGTGTGTGTGTGTGTGTTTGTTTAATGTGCATAATTTATTTATATATTTATTTGTTTGTTTATTGACATTTGAAATTCCAACTGGCTCCTGGGGAAAATATTTACAGTGTAGACTTGGGGAGAAAAGCTCCAGACACATATTTAAGATCATATTATATAAATAGATACAGTAGATTAACTGTATTTTAGCATACATTGAAAGGTAGTATAGAATTACTGTGAATACAGTTACACGATTTTTACAGATTTTCAGTATACAAAAGGACTATTTACAATAAGCTACAATTTACAGTTTTACTAACAATGAAGTGGTTCTTTTAAGAATATGTTATATGTTAAATTTTGTGATAGACTGGTATTATTATGTAGAAGATGAGGCATAAGCAGATGTGAAGTTACATACATTAAGAGAGGCTAGAAATTATGTGATTTAGCTATTTTGACACATTGATTAAGGTGCAGTAATAGGACATGCTAATAAGAAACAGAGAGAGAGAGAGAGAGAGATAGAGAGAGAGAGCAACAGAGAGAGGGGCACAGAATGTGCAATTTAGGTAATAAGGTAGGATAGTGGGAGAGAGATTCTGGATATAGATGCAGTAGAAATGAGAAGAAGAGAGGAAATGTAGCTTATACGTTGTGAATAAGAAAAGGCAGAGAGTGAGAGAGAGGAGTGGAGGGGTAAGTTTAGTAGTAAGGCAGACTGAGGATGGGGACATATTTAGGAGGAGTAAGACACAAAAAATAATGTGATGAGCAAGAAAAGAGATTTGGGTTAGTAAGAAGAATGGGGTAACTTAATATTGATGGCATCCATACTTTAAAACAAATGTATGACTTCACATTCACACGTGGATATGACAAATCTAAATATTCATGTGACATTATGCATGGACTGTGATATATTATAATTGCAAGTCATTTATGTTATTTTTCTGTGTTATCTCTCCATCCACCCTTACTCTCTCTCTTCCTCTCTTTTTCTCTAATGGTATGTGGACTATAATTCCTGTTGCAAAATGAAGAACCAGCAACAACATTTCTCTCGCATGTACCAGCTTGTGCGATGACCAGTGACAGTCAAATCATTTGTTATTCAGAAAACTGTTGTACAAGTCATGGCCAGCTGCAAAACATTTGTTAGTGACTGAATTTGATAATGGGCAGATAAGTAGCCCAGGTGCATGCTAAGGAAACAAAAAGCATGATGTAGCAATTCATAAATGTATAAAATGAGTGAGAAATACATCATGTTCATTTCACCTCTGAATTGTAATACCTGCTGAAATACAACCACAGGGAAACTTGGAAAAATGTTAGGGTTTGCTGCAGCCATTATAAATCTGTATGTGAAACAGGATCTCATACAAGGTGCTCCTGCTGCTGCTAGACTTCATGCTAGAAATTGTAGGGTGTTCTAAGAACATTTGACCTAACATGTCCACCATGTTTCATACATAGTTCTCAGCATCAGTGAAGGGGGGTCTCCAAGGATTGATCCTAAAAGTAATGCATAAAGATAAAAGTGTAACAGCATTTGCTTCATATTTCTTGAGGTACATTCCAGCATGCCCATTATGTAGCTGACAGAACTGCTGAACTGCTGAATTTGAAATACTTGGACCTGTGTAGGAGATGTAGACATAGTGCAGTTACTCCCTCAGTGATTGTTTTAATGGATTGCAACTGTGAATTATTACTGGTTGGGAGAAGGAAAATACAGCAGCAATACAGGCTGCCTTACATCCATTGGGTGTGTCAGGTTAGAGCTACAAAGTGTTAGCTGTAAGGTTGGAAATGTAAGTACATATGCAGAATGTAATTCACAGGTTGTGTTCCTTAATACCTCACCCCTCCTAACCTCCACCCTATTACTCCCACTTCCTTAAACTATCTCTCTCAAAATTCTACCTAACACTAGCCATGTTTTTTTTTTCTTTTTCATCTTTCTCTTGCAATTACTTACTCCTTTTTATATCTTAGTGTAGGCATTTGCTTGCCACATTAAACTGAATTATTTTCTTATCTCATGATGGTTCAGAATTATGCCATACTATACAAACCCAGTTGCTACTTCTATAACTATATCAATATGTTTCTATTAATTTTTAAGTTATGTAAAATTTTGTTTTAACTTCTGTTGATTTTTTGCTTTTGTAATATTGTGTATTAATTTTATTTATTAATTCTTGCTGATTTTTGTTTTGTATGTATGTACATGGAGCTTCTCTCCCCGGGCCTCCATTGAAAAAGGACTCATCTCGGTCCAATGGACTTTTCAGGTTAACAAACTACAAATAAATAAATAAATAAAATAAATAATATCCAACCTGCCCTTCATTTGTTGGCAGCTATGTGTGTTATTATTTCCAGCTAATATTTTAAGCCCAGTGATATAGAATGGCTTACAGACTGCATGTTTCAGATTACTGGTCAGATAACTGAAGAATGTCCATAAAACAGAGAAAGGAGAGACAGACCAGTATATTTGCAAGCAATAATCATAACAGGTTGTGCGATCGCTAAGTGCACTACATCTAAAAGTAGCACATGTACTAATAACAGCTGTATGCTTTCATATTACTGTAGATAATGTTGCAGTTGGTTGTGTGCCGAATGATTTCAGTTCCTTGCTGTAAAGATGCTTATGTGGCAAATAGGGATAAGGCACTCATCCTGTATTCTGAAGGTTCATTGGCATGAGAGCTCAAATCCAGACTTATGCAGACATATCTCATGTGAACCATCATGTTTTAGTGTGTATGCAATTGACTGAGTTTTCTTCATTTCAGCTACTTGTCATTTTTTTTTCCTTCTCTGTCTTGTTTTTTTTTTTTTTTTTTTTTTTTTTTTATTTGGCCAATGTTTGTGTGATGCAATGTGTAGTGCAATCACAGGAATGGAGGAAATGAATGGCAAGTTTGGCTGTGTTTATTTCATTTGTGCGAAGGGTGTCAATGTGCAAACTGGACAATTGGAGCACTCAGGAAGCAGTCAGGACCCAGACAGCCAAAAATAGAAACCAGATACATTCAATTAATTTTGCTGAGCATCATACAAACCCATTTGGTGGTGCTTATCTCATTTGTGTGAAGCATTGCAGTGGGCAAACTGGACAACTGGAGCAGCTGGGAAGCAGGCAAGACAAAAACAGCAAAAATAGAAACCAGATGCATTCAATTAATTCTGTTACAATTTGGAAACCAGCTAAGTGGCATTGTGCAGCACTTAACAGAGAGACCTTAAGAATGATTATTAAATTATGGTATGTCATGTAACTAGTCTTGTAGCAGCAGGTGTAAGTTTAAGGCTAGAGTACAGATGGTCATTGGTGCTAGTACGGAGTGTGCAACCATTTTTTACTGTTGTGTGACTTTGCAGGTGATAGCAATGAGCTAATACATGAATAACTGTTATTTTAGCTTTCTTATGGCAACAGATATAAGTATACACATGGTCCTGGGTTCTAATACAGGATATTCTATGCACTTTTGCTGTTGTTTCACTTCCCATTATATTCACTCTCAGTTATAACACTTTAGATAGTGGAGCTGATCTTAATTATATGTATGATGGATGACACCCACCCCAGAATTCAGCAAGCTCTGTATGGTGTGCAGGAATAGTGCAAGAGCTGCTAGAGACAATATGGCCACCAAGAGATCCAGGAACAAGCTCCCAGGACTTGCATGAGAGCTCCTTCACTATTCTTGCATGGACACAGCTCCTGCATGCTAATTACCCTATTTGCAGGTGAAAACCATGCAAATGAAGTGAACTAGTGATCCAGGAAGCAGGCAGTCATCCCTGCTGGATTAGGGTAGACTGCAGAAATTTATTCGTAACTAGCCAAATACATTTCTGCAAATTACAAAATGGATGCATGACAGCTCCAATGAAAGCATGCATTCAATGGAGTAGGCAAGCCAATGCCCAAATATATGGCCATTGGCATGATAAATAGTTGCAAAATTATAAAAAATAACTTTTATTTATTTTTTGGTTGATTTTGACCATTAAGCATAGGGCAGTGGTGTGCAAATGGGATCAGCCTGAACGTAATAAAAAAATCTGGAAATAAGCTTTCAAACCAAAATCATAATTTTTCCATAATAGTCAATGGTATGCATAACACAAGACCATGGAATAGTGGTTGCTAAGGGGGAAGGCTGAGTGTCAGTTTTGTAACCATGCATTAGCAGTCAGTCCTGTGCAGATGAGGGCAATAATACTGAATCACAGATTTCCCCTCAGTGCTAGCTTGCACCTAACCGTGTTGGTGCAGTAATACCATGGTGTAAGCCTAACAGCTAGATGACTTCATAAGGTTGTGTGTCATGCATGCTGTAAGCTTATTGGAGCTCTGTGACCCATGTTTGCCCTTATCTAATCACACCTAAGGAAGGGGGGGTGTCTGAAGCTGCCTAGTAGTATTTACATTGCCTAAACAGGTGTGCACACTTCAACAAACAAAAAAATAAATAAACCAGGAAATAGCAGCTCCATTCACATCTGAGCACTGTGTTTGCGTGGCATGCCTCAGGGCTTAAACAGGAAGGCAATGGGAAAGGAAAACAGCAGTAGGAAGGTAATCAAGGAGAACTAGCATAGCTGCTAGGTGAAATGTATCAGAATCAGCCAATTACACAGGCAGCAGCTCAGCCCAGCCCAGCACACTACTATAAACTATGCAAACACCTTTCCCTCTGGTTTTCCCCACAAACTCTACACCACCAGTGTACACAAACGGGGAAATTTTACCTAACAAAAGCAACAAAATGATAGGGGCTGCTTTCGCTTTAGTAAGTCAATATGTGGAAGAGGCTGAGGGTGGTGAGGATGAGAATGCTGACAACCAACCCACAATGAGGAGAAGGAGAAGAGTGTACAGACCCAGGGTAATCTACCAGGGGCTACATGAGCTGGAGATAGTGGAGCACTACAGCATGGACAGGAAGCAAATTGCTGAGCTGTGACGGCCATGCCTCACACACAGAACCAACAGAGGAGAACCCATCCCAGTGGATACCAAGGCATGTGTAGGCTTAAAAATACTACCCACAGATACCTTCCAATGGCCAACTGGGGATATCATGGGGATCTCACAGGCATCAGCATCCAGGGTACTCCACCAGTTCCTGGATGCCATGTCAGCAAATATCAGTGAGCACATCTATTTCCACAACACCCATGAGCCATTGATCAGCAATATGCATCTCTTCCACCAAATATCAGAATACCTTGAGGTAGTGGGTGCTATAGAGTGCATGCACATACACATCAAAGCACCACCTGGTAAGCAGGGTAGGGTCTACATAAACTGCAAGGGCTTCCTCTCCATCAACTGCCAGGTCATGCGTGATGCCCAGGGCATTATAATGAATGTGTGTGCTGGCAGCCCTGGAAGCTATCATGACTCCCACATATGTACCTTGTGAACATAGGGCACAAACATGCATGTGAGTGAGGCTCACATACCCAACAACAGTTTCAGCCAGCAGGAAAGGTGTAAGTGACCACAAAGAAAAGCTGTGCTAAGGCCTCTTATTGATGGCAATGGAAGAACAGCCTCCCCCCAGACCTACACAGACAGACTACAACAGGTCAGGCAGTTGGATGTTAGTTCTGAAGGGTAAGAATTCTGAAACTGAAAAGTAGGTCAATAAAACCTAAGATCTGTACTACACTGATATGCCTCTAGTCTGCATGATAGGTCAGAATACAGAATGAAATGGAAGCCAATAGAGTACAGTCATAGCAAATGTTTACAGTTGTCAGGTGTGCCCCCCCCCGCCACAGTCCTATGTTGAAATGTAGTAACATGTACATGTAGGTATAATAACAGTGAACCACAGATTACCTGAGCTGGCCAAATTAGCAGGGTAGATTGTTGCACATGTACAATATGCAGGGCTCTGTGTGTTAGGTTGTTGTGTGTTGTATATTGTGTGAAAGTGGTCAGTATGTAGGCATGGAGGGTTGTGTCCCAGTGTTCTATAGCCAGTACTGTTGATGACAGGGCTAATTTCTAACAACTGCAGTGCCAAACACAATGCATCCCAGCATGACCCAATCCAGCAGTAATCCATACTAATTGTTTGGATATAATATCTTTCACCATCTGAAAGATGGATATGGCATAAATGTGGGCCCAGACATACACACAGTACACAGGTAGACAGAGAATGTATAAAATGTTACTGTCAAATGGGCACACCTTTGGAATTGTACATACAGGTCAGCAGCACATTAGTTGTTTTTGTAGTATGGAATACTGATGTAGTCTGGTCAAACACTGGCAGACCACAAAAGGCACAGTTATGAAGTACTGAGAAACCACTGATGTCCCCACACAAGCCAGTATAAGGGGAATGCAACATGGATATCTGTGAGTCAGCTGCTAGAAGCTTCCATAGCACACATGCACTCAGCTCACCCCACCATCAGCCACAAGTTCATCACAGGTCATATACCTGCTGTTAGGAATTAGTACAATATGACCCCCACTTCTGTATGGGAATACACACAGAATGCAGCATGCTGAAGAGGTGTCCCATGCAGTTGTGTCCCTAGCTGTAAGCAGCACCTTGCCAGCATCCACACCAATGGATTAATAAGGACAGAAACTATTGCCATTAACACCTTGCACACCTACCCTGTCACCCCATGGGAATCCAGTGGCTTGCAGCCTGGGACTGTAGGAGTGACAGAATGCACTGGCCTGATACAGGTGGCCTGCATCACTACCAAATGCCCTACAGTCCTCTGTCAAAGGCCTGTGTCTCACCTGTACTGCCAATGTATGTTATCTCATGGAGTCCCAAATAATGGCATAACACAGTCCACAGAACACATATGCAAAGCCAAGTCAACAAATCCCAGTAGCATGTCCACCATGTCTTGCTGCATGAATTGTGGACCAACCCCTAAATACTGCTGGGGTAAAGTGATAACTATAGGGATACTTATTAGATATTGCTCGCATAATGTTAGGTAGAGGATAGAATAACAGAGGGGGGTGTAGAAGCCTGGACACAATGGAGTGTGTGAAGTCTGAAACTCTGATGTGTGCCCATACTATCACTGCCTGCAAACCCAGGAATGGGTGGCTAAAAACCTGCTTGTAAACCACAATGTGAAGGGGAAATGACCAGCTATTTGAGCCCTGCCTCTGGGTAACTTTTGTGAATCTGTACAGCTGAGAGGTATGGCCACAGCAGGATATGGCCATTCTGCCACATCGAGAGATGTACAAGAATGGGATCCTCAGCCACCACAGTACCAAGGCTCTGGACCATTTGCACACACCCATCAGCAAGTGTCTGCATGTGTATATGTGTGGCTGTTATGTTTGCTCTGTTGCTACAGCCATTATGTGTTTGACAGATATATACCTGGGCTGATATGAGGACAGATGGTAATAGTGAGTGCCTGATGTTTGATTTGCAGATCTCATCATCAGCAGTGCATGTCTCAGCAATAAAATCCAATTATACTGACAGCCTCCCATGCTTACTGTGGCTATGAGGAGTGTACACGCATTATTGGCATGCCACCATCTTCCCTGATATGCCATAGGGCCACAATACTGCATGTTACCATTACACATACCTGATATGTGACATATGACCTGTGCAATCACAAACAGTATCAAACAAATGTGTTAGTTGTGCAGATGTTGATAGTGATGCATACAGTATGTGGGTTGCATAAGTGTGCACACCCTTAACACAAAAATTGTTGTTGCAGCACCTGTACATGAACGACAGCAGTAACTTTTCATGGAAGGTGTATACTAGAATCGCCTATCCTCACTTGCCATTATGTGGCCACCCCTCCCTACCAATGTTCCACAACTCTGCCAGATTGCAAGCATGGCTCATGTGCACAGCCCTTGGAGCTCACACAGTCCCTACACTATTGCTGTTGAGTCACGGTTATATCTTGCACAATGCATGACCTTGACTGTGTTCAGATACAGCTATTCTATATGACCTTTGGACATATGCTTTGGTTCACTGTTGTGTTTCAGGGTGACACACTACCCCATCCTCAGCCTTTTTGCAGATGCATGACAACTATGGGCCACACATGAGTGTGACTTGACAGTGTCCCACATACAGAACAACATGCCTACCACCATAGTTTCTGCTATTAACAGCAAACCTACAGGTGTGCACTAGCACCAGCAGGGTACAGATGGGGATGGTGGGTGTGAGATGGACTGAGGTGATGCTTGTGCAACTCATCTATCTTTATTAATAATATCTGTAGGTTTCAGCCTTGGTCTCAGCACACCATAACACATTGCAATACATGCCTGTGGGAAACTTGATGTTATGCACATGGTACCTGAAGAGAGTCCTGGATGATGTCTCCATAGAACAACTCTTTGATCTGAGTACCCTAACCCATTGGCCACAATTATGCAGAGTCCAGGTAATTGTCAACACAGGTACTGTGCAGGCATTACCTGCTAGACATTCCTGCAAATCCCCAGTATTGCTGCATGTGTCTGGGCAGCCTCGATGACTGGTTTTCAAAATGTGCTGTCATCTGTCTTGGATCGGCATCTGTTTATTTCTGACATGAATGTTGTCACATACGTCATACACACATACATGACTGTCTGCACTGTTTGCCGTGGTATATGCAGTGTTGATGCAAAGCTACTTTTCCCACTCCTGAGTGCTACCTTTCAGATATGGGATGTATTCTATGGTTTGTAACAGGTGTGCAAGCCAGGGCTGCCTCTGCTGCAGTTGAGTGGGCAGATGTCATGGACAGATGTCTTGGACAGCAGAACATTACTTGGTGTGACATTTAGGCCCTGTATGTGATGGAAGGTGTGTATTTCAGAAGAGGGAATGCTGTCAGTACCTCACAAGTTGCTTCCACAATATGTTATTTGGCATGTGTGCACACATATGCGTCCAGTGTTTGTTAAGGTATGTATTCCCCATAATTGTTGTCCTAACATATTGTTCCATATTATACATGCATTGCTCATTTTAGGATCACATTACAGGTTGTAAACAGTGTGTAATGTGGCACTGTGATTTGCCAGTGTGTAGATCCAGAATAGTTACCATTGTGATACTGGTGTATACAGTGTTTTACACACTGTTGAAGGGTACTGTGTCAAACATGTCCATACTGTAGGCCATTCCTCCCACCATTATGTTCATCTCTCTCCACACATCTTGCACTGACAGGTTGTACGGTATACCGCAAGACCCATACATACCCTTCAGCTATGGCACCAAGGTGACCACTGTGATGCAGTGCAGTTAGCAGCAGCAATAAGTGAACATGTACAGCATGCATTATGGGGAGGTGTGTTACATGTGTGCCTGGCAGATAGCATGGCCATAACATGGCCAGTGTATTGGCACACATGAAATAGAAAAAAACTCTATACTCACCAGCTGCCCTAGCTGGATACCAGAGGAACCTACATAGTTGTGTGCGAAATGTAATGTCAGTAGCTACACATGTGCCATTGGTACAGGGTGGGAGCAGAATTTCAGAACATCATCTATACAAACCCACAATACTAGAGATTATGCACATCTGCTCCTTAATACACTGCAGCAACAGATGATGTTATCTGACATATGCATATATATACTTTACAGATGAGGGTGGATAAGCAGCACTTGTCTATTAATGTGCCCTGGGGCCTTACATGGATGCTCCTGCTCCATTATGTGGGTGGCAGCCACCTCCACAATACTTTCTTCAGTTGCTGTAATTTCCCGGCGTGTGGGTACCCCAAGGTTGGTGAGGAACTTATCCACATGAGTCAGTGGGGGCTGGATGGTATGACCCCAATCTGTGGCTTACTGGTCCCTTCTGATGGCAGCAGCACATTGATGGGCATGACGGATGAGGTCAGTACAATGATGTCGTACCTGCTCATAACTTCGGTTATGCAGGCTGACATCATTTAACCTGCTGACAAGCTAGTTCCACAGGGCAGTCCTCTCCTGCATATCATGTGATGTCCGTGAAAACAGGGTTCAGTGATGCTGCATGAGGTACTGCACAATGATGTCTGTTTCATCTGCAGTATATGCAGGTAACCTTTCCCTGGACATGGTACCTGAAAGACATAAACAGGTGACAAGGTCTGAGGACATCTTACTGCAAAGTTATCGTACTTGATACGTAACATCTCCCTCATCCCCATCATATATGCATACCTAATCTGAACACACACATCACTCGTTATGATTACACCAAACCTTCTGTTGGGATATATATCCTATTGTGCAGCACATACTGAACCTTGTTGTTATTTATGTTCCATGTTTAAACAGTATCAATGGTGGCCTATTGCTAACAATGTCACCTGCATGCCATTGTAATGGCCACTGTGGTTCCATATATGCATCTGTACTGTTTGCTACGCAACCATTCCATATCTGGTGTTTTGGGTTACTGGGAATATGTATGCATGCTATTATAGCTAATCCTGGATTATGTTGACTATTACTGACAACATATGTTGTAACACTGCAACTCAATATCATATTTGGGAAGTCTGTTCCCAGCAGACCCACCTCTTCCACCTCATCTGGCCATGGCTGTAGGCTGCATCACATCTGGGACCCAACACAAGACCTCTTCATCTGCTGGTCCTGCACTACCTTCAGGTGGACCCACCTCAGTGGATGGGGCCTGTGCCCCCCCCGGGAGTGCACACAGACAGGATCCTGTAACCTGATGTCAGGTCCAGGGTCTGGTGCATAGGGAGCTCTGCAGAGAATTGTGTGATCAGCAAAACAATGGTGATATCCTCATGTCACATGCAAAGATTCAGCCTGCCCCTACTGCTCATCCCCCAGCACAGCCATCTTCAGAGCAGTGAAGGTGCAAGGGGTGACTGCCTATGTGTGGGGAGCTCAGTCCCACTATTTCCCTTTGGCCTGTATAGGGCTTCGTATTTCCAAACACCCCTCTCTGTTCAAGGTGTTTACCCACCACATGTGTCATACACCAAGCCTGTATGCTGTTTTGTCCATCATGTCTGTCATCCAAACCACCCAACCTCCCCATATATACCTACTATCCTTCCCTAACATTCCACTCTCACCTTAACACACACACACACACACACACACACACACACACACACACACACACACACACACACACACACACACACACAAGACAATGTCACACCATACATGACTGTCCATTTTGCACCCACTAACATATGCTTATGGGTGCCTTAATCACTATGTATCTAACAGCCCTTGTTCTGGCCAGTACATACATTATCAGTCCTTGCAAGTGTGTAAGCCAGGACCCTCCACACCATAGCCACATATATTTATCAGTAAACCATCCGGGCTGCAAGTATGTGTGAGGTGGTGAAAAACATGTCATACAGCACAGCCATTCAACAACAGGGACATTTTTCATATATATATATATATATATAATATATATATATATATATATATATATATATATACACTTATATTACTTCATTGAAAGACCATTTCACTGAGACAACTGAGACAACTCACCTAAGGATAATGTCACCTAATAGTCATTGCACCTAATAATCATTTTACCAAGTAGTACTGTAAGGCAAGTCACAGGTATATAGGTTCATAGGTTCATAGGCTGGTACTAGGTAATCGTCCCTAGGGCCTATACAAGCCTAGCCATAACAATTCCCTGGCTATTTTGGCCCACAATATTTACTTCCATGAAACCCTGTCTAGCAGGGCGACTGACATGAATACTGGGGTGAATTTCCTATCTCCCATCCAGTCATCAAGGTTCCTTTTGAAGAGGGCCAAATAGGTGCTCTGCTTAACATGTAAGGGCAGTCTATTCCAGAGTCTGGGAAGTCTCTGGGTCAGGAACCTATCCCTCCAGCATGTTTTATTCATTGTGATGACAAGGTTTAGATCCCTGGAGCATATGACTCTGAGGGATTGGGATTTCTTTAAGTGTAGCATGTCCAACAGCTCTGGGTTTGACATGGCCTTGTATGTTAAGCAGAGATCGTCTCTGTGTAGATGATATGTGACAGAGTATAGCTGGAGATTTTTTAGATGGTCAGCATAAGGCATCTTATTTAGGCCTGTGATTCTTTTAGTGAGGTATTTATGCGGCCTTTTCAGTTGTTGCAGATGTCTTGAGAGGTACATAGCAAATGGGTTGTTGTATTCTATAATGGGTCTAATGAGGGATGAGTACATTGGGACAATGACCTCTTTTTTTCTGGATGAAAAGCCCTTAGTGATGAGGTGTGCCACATAGAAGGATTTCCTGACTGTTGTGGCAATGTGGTTATTGAAGGTGAGACCACTGTCTACATGTGTCCCTAAGTCATTATCATACTTTTGGTGTTTAGTGTACTGCCACCTATGTGGTAATTCATGGGTAAATGTTTTTTTCCCAAAGGGGATAACTATACATTTCTTGGCATTGAGCTTGAGCCCATGGCTCTGGCACCAAGCATCTGTTTCTGTAAGACCCTTTTGTAGAAGATCCACATCATTTGGGGATTTAGTAATGGCTCCCAGTTTACAGTCCTCTGCAAACTTTGTTAGCCAGAGTCCCTTAATGTTGGCCTGTACTTCAGAGAAGTAGATGCCAAACAAGAGTGGTCCCAGGCCTGAGCCCTGAGGTACTCCACTTGTCATTTGTCTGGAGCTGGATTTGGAGTCAGCTACTTTTACAGTCTGGGTTCTGTCAGTAAGCCAGTTGCAACCCATCGAGTGTTGTAGGGATTAATGCCCAGCTTAGTAAGTTTATCTATGATTAAAGAGTAGGGGATGGTGTTGAAGGCCTTGGTGAAGTCCAGATAGGGTGTGTGGACCGCCTTACCCTCATCCACATCTCTGGAGACTGATTTGAAGAAGTCAATCAGGCTCAGGAGGCAAGATCGGTCCTTCACGAACCCAAGCTGGGTGGGGTCCAGTTTCTGAAGGTTGCCATTGTCTTTATTTATAAGTCCCATGATAATACGTTCCATAGCCTTGCAGATCAGGCTCATCCGACTGATGGGGCGATAGTTCCCAGATTCAAAGGAGGATCACCCCTTGTGGAGTGGGATAACTGTAGCTGTGCACCACTCAGTGGGCATGAAGTCTGAGGTGAGGCTATGATTAAACATGATATTTAGGTGAAGTGCCAGTTCATTGTGTAGTTCATGTAGTACACAGCCCAGAATGTCATCTGGTCCCATGGATGCTGTATTCTTAGCTTTGGAGAGTGTGTTTGTACCTGTGTGGCCATTATTACCAGAATTTTGCAATCTTTCGGTATTGAGATGGGCCCTTTAGGGGGTGAGAGGAGAGGTGAAGTTAGCACTGAATTGATCTGCCAGGATATTTGCAATATCCTTGGGATCAGTATATTTAATGCAATTCTGTTGTACCTCAGAGCAGATCTAAGCATTGCATTTAGATTCTTGACATAGCTATAGAATGTCTTGTGGTTGTCTTTGGAATATTTGGCAATTTTATTGTTACAACTAGCTTTGGAAGATTTTATGAGGGATCTCAGCTTCTTACTGAGGCTGGTAAGGGAGTTTTCTGCATACTGAGATTTTCCTCTTTTCAGCAACAGTTTCTTCCTTTTGTTGTAAAGTTTGTTTATGGCAGGGGACCACCAGATTGGCTTCCTTTTTTTGGAGGAGAGCATCTTGGTTCTATTTGGGATGGCACAATTCATGTACGAGTGGATGTGCTCGTACAGTGCCTTAGTGTAGGATTCAGCAATTGAACTTTCAGTTCCCAACTGCATGGGTATCATGAGGTTTGTCACTTCTGACTTGTGTAGCACGAAGTTGGCTTTGGAGATGTTTTTTACAGAGTTTTCCTTACTGGGGGAAGAGGAGGGATGTGGATGTGAAGGGTGATTAGCTTATGGTCAGACCTGACCAATGAGGGGGTGACCATAGGTGTGCAGCATCGATTTCCCATGTTGGTAATGACCAGATCTAGGATATTGGAGCCCCTGGTGGGACTACGGATTAGTTGATCCAGGGCATTGGAATTTATAAATTCCAAGAACCATTGGGCAAAGGTGTTGGTAGATGAGTATTTTTGCCAGTTAATGCCAGGGTAGTTGAAATTATCCAGTATTAGAGTGTTTGGTTGTATCTTAATATTTTCCAGTATGTTTAGAAAGGTGTAGTGAGAATCTTGGGGCATGATGAGGGATCTGTAGCAAGCTACAATTTGGATTGCAGTTTTACCTAGTGTTAGTTGCACATGGGGAATTTCAGACACATTGTGTTGGGCAACTAGCCTGGTGGTGTGAATATCCTTGGTGAATATGGGCACTCATCCACCTTTAGTTTTTCAGTCGTGCTTTGGTGGCCAAAAAGTATGGTAAGAGTTGTAGCCTGGTATTGCAGGGGTTTTCTCTGGAGCCTTGAACCAGGTCTCAATTACTGCACAGATATCAATGTTCTCCTTTTTTGGAGTGCCTTAAGAGAGTGCATTTTGAGGTTTAGACTTCTAGCATTAAGTAGCATTACCTTCAGATTTTGCATGCTTGTACCTGTTATGGTGGTGGTTTTGTCCTTTGAACTTTGCCTAAAAAAGACACTATAGGGGTGGCAAGAGCCTTAACCAGTATCCCGAATCCCAAGGGTGACAAGTGCAGACCATCTCTGACAAAGCATCTTGGTCTGTCGATCATGTCTTCCAATGCAGACAGTTACTGGATCCCCTTTGAATGACATCAGAAGCTTAGCCAATTGTTGAAGTCAATCATTTTGTCCTTATACTGTGGTATTATTATGGGTGAAGGTAGGATGCTACTAAGGGCTAGGGTCATACCTGCCTGGGCCACATGATCCAAGAGCTCTTCCATGTCTCTTTTCATGTAGTCCAGGGAGGTATGTCGCAAGTCATTCACTCCAACATGGACGATGACAGAGTCATATTTGTACTTGTTGTGGAGTGACTTGAGTGCATGCGTTATGTGGCAGATCCTGGCACCTGGCAGGCAGCTGACTGTAATTTTCTCCTTGTTCAGCCTGGTGAGTGGGACATCAGTGTATCTGACTATAGAGTCACCTATGACAAAAGTGTTGGGCACATCATCTTGCCTTAGGGGCTGTTGGATGGCACACTGGTGCTGTGAGCTATGTGACACTTTGGTTGTGATTGGTGTTTGCGTTTTAGCTTTGGAGGTCCTTGTTGCTTGGACAGGTTACTGTTAAGGGCTTCTGCATATGAGGGTTTAGTGTTGCTGTGTGAGGGCATTGGTGGTGTGGGTTTAGAAGGGCTATGTGTTGCTTGAGGTGTAGTGTGGGTGTTAAACTTCTCCTCTTGACAGTCTAGTACAATCTTGGGTGGAGAAAACTTTGCTTCCAGTTTGGCTATGTAAGTGCAGCTTTCGCAGGTTGTATTGTTACGTGGTAGGAAGAAAGAGTTGTCTATGTACATGAGGCAATTGCTACATTGCCCCAGTATGCCCAGATTCACCAGTTGGACAGGAGAAATCATCGGAAGCTGACCCTTGGACATGCTTGGTTGGTGCTATTTTTTTTTGTAAACTTCGCAATTATAGGCTGTATAGTGCCTACGATAAATTTCTCCTTATTAACAAGGAGAGTTGAGTGCTTGTATCAGTTTAAGGCTTATTAGTGTTTTCCAGCAGGTTTTAAAGTAAGTGCTAGTCACAGGGATGTTAAAAGGTAAGATGAAAAAAAATGTTTATCCTAAACACTGCAGTGTGCACTAGAGGAGTTAGATGTGAAAGTAGGTAAGTTAAGTTTTACCTGTCTAAAAAGTTAGGTTTTAGTGGAGAGTCACTATTTTTAAAACAGCAATAGAGATTGAAAGGGAGTGGTCACTTTTGTATTCTGGTGCTATGGAATACAGTAGGATGGCCAATAAATTTAAATAGTTGAAGGGGAATGATTTCACAAAATGATAATTTTGTGCTTACTCACGCAAGCTAGTAAAAGCAGAAAGGAAATGAGATGTATGGTCAAATTAACATCAGGGGCAGGCAAATAGAAAGACAGTGGTGTTTAAGAACACAACAGTAACTGGCTGGGAGGGTGGGGAAAAAAAGTTCTGCCTGACTCACAAGAGACAGAGCTGTGCTCTCTTTTCAAGTTTTAATATACAGTTAAAAGCAGACTACAAGTAAAACACAAGGTAAAAAAAACAAATCACAGTATTGAAAATAGAAAAAGGCAATAAAGCAATACAAAATACAACAAATAAAAAGCAAACTAACCTTTCCCTCACAGAAAATGTAGCAGAGTTTAGGTGAGCCTTTCTAGTAAAGCTCTGAATTTTTTTATTTTACCCCTTAAATAGAAGTTTTAGTTTCTATCTCCACCCCCTCAGTTCACAGATGATTAACCTTAACTGACCTGCTCTATCTTATGTATGAGTCCTTAATTGATCTGTTCTGATCTCTGCCTGACTCTCAAGAGGCAGAGCTGTGGTCTCGTTTCAATTTTTAATATGCAGTTAAAAGAAGAATACAAGTAAAGCACAAGGAAAAGAAAACAAATCACAGTATTCAAAATAGAAAAAGGCAATAAAGTAATACAAAATACAACAAATAAAAAGAAACTAACCTTTCCCTCACAGCAAAGTGTAGCAGAGACTGGGTGAGCCTTTTTTCCCCACTGTATGGCAATCCTGGTGTTCGTATATATAGTTAGGGGTGGGGGGGGCCATAGCCCCACACAAAGTTTGGTTTTACCATATAATGTAAAACAACACCAAACAGAAATCCAACTTACGTGAGGGTCTACACCCCCACAACCCCCCCCTAACTAAATCTACTAACACCAATATCGCACTACAGTGGGGAACAGGACATATAACTTTGACGTGCCTAAGACCACTACTTGTAAGTGAAATGTGCTTTGGATGAAATTAACTTTCAATTAAATGAACTGTAGGTGATTTGGACTTATTGAAATGGGTGTCAGAGAAGTGGTCATTCAGTGAAGTGATACGAATATATATATATATATATATATATATATATATATATATATATATATATATATATATATATATAGGTATATGGAATGACCTCAGACATAATGTCCACACTTTGACACTCCTTCCCGAACTGCTGCACTGTTCTGCTTTGCTATAACACAGAGCATCACATGTGGACACATCCTCACATTAGGGGGAATATATAAGGACAGATAGTAGATAGGCCTATTACACACCTATGACGTTTGTGCATGATACATTTCACATTGGCATGACTGTTCTGCAGGTGGTGGGGTCTGACACTCATCTGTATAATGACTTAATTTCTCCCACCTTCAGCTATTTGCTAGACTCATACATGTTTGTAGGAACATTAACAGACAATATGATGGATTACATTTTGCATTCTGTGCAGATTCACACAATTGACAGGTATGGCCTAGATGCTATGTCCATAGCAGTTGTTCAGCAGGACAGCATTACAACAAGTCTTGATGGCACATAACAAGCATTCAGAATCATCTGTCCCATTATTATAGACCAAATACTACATTCACATACAATGGTGTCATGGTTCATATACCTGTTTTAGTAGTATTCTCTTTTCTGTGTTGCACCTCAAGGATGTCTGGCTTGATTGCTGTTTTTCCTTTTTGTATAACTTTTGTTTTCAACTTTTAGTAATGTTTTGGCTGATTTTTTGGGGGTATCTCAATCTCCCTCTCTGTCTCAGTCTCTCTCTCTGTGTCTCTCTCCACTACAGGTATCAAGCTACTTTTTATGGGTTGCAGCATGCCTTTTGTAGATGTTCAATAGCAGGTGTTGGCCTCTGCACCAATTGGTGTTACCCACTTGCTAGCTGCATGCAGCCAGCTGTGGAGGACTTCCAATCGCCAATCTCATAGCAACCCACTACTATAAATGACTACAAAATTGTGGGGGTTGTCCTTTTACCTTTCCTGTATGGAAGACATCCTTCTTGTGTGTAGGCAGCATTGTTAGAGACAGCAGGTGGCAATACCTTCCACAACAAGACTTGTGGACACAGAACACATGCAAGTTTGTATAATGTTCAAGAACTACAGACAGAGTCTAAGTATTGCTATTTTCTGCATTGTATACTGCTGGTTTTACAAGGTTTGTGTGTACATGCTAGTTTTGCATGGAATGCAGTCTGTCTGCATATCTCTCAACTGTGGGCCTATCCACATGATGGCCAGAGGGTTGGCTGTTATGTTTTGTCTGCTCACCACACAGGTCCTGTGTTTGACAGATCAGTGGCATAACTTTGTTGATTGCTATCAGTACATGGCAAAATTCCATTGTGTTTCTGACTTCATATTCCTGAGTACAGGTATGTTGCAACCAATTCTGTAACATCAGCAACTTCCATAGTGGGTAACTGCACATATATGCCAGGCTTTCTCCTTATGTAATAAAGTAAGAGGTTGTTGGGTAATGGCCTATCATTATTTACTGCTAACATTCCTATTATCATTCCAGTCATGTTGTGGACTCCCACACAAATTGTGGGGTAGGGTTTATATATATGAGGGCAACAGCTGGACAAAACATGTGTGACCATGTACATTCCAGAGGCTAGTGTGTGGTACACAGTATTATTTGCCCTTGTACAACTTTGTATGGTGGAGGGGTAGTCAATCCTTTTAACCTAGGCTGTTACAACATGTGAGGGATATCTGTGTTAAGACACATTGAGGTATATGGCTGTACATTCCCATACTTTTCTCCATGGGAACACTGGTGGCCTACAGCTTACAGTGGTACACACAGTTCTGTTTGTCAGTGTGATAGTACCATTTTAAGTTAAGCATTGTTGTAACAGATACACTGACATTTTCAAAACTACTATGTTTCCCTGTAGGGGTTGAGTACAGGGTGCAATTGGAAGCTGCTGAACTACATTTGTAATTAAGTGTCAATTGCTTCTTATCTTCAAGGCAAGTGCTTTCTTACTGTTGTACTACTTGAAGGCCTTAGCCTAGACAGCATAGTATGTTATATTTTCCACATTACTTGCATCAACTGTTCTGTGTGAGACTTGCATTAATCAGTGATTATGTATTTCCAACACCTATGTGCTGTAACAAATGGCATAAACAATTAAATAGTACACAAATAAACTTTTCTGTGTATGCATACTTGTGTGTGGTGTCATGTCCTTTGCATTGTGTGTGGGCATACGTTTCATGCAAATATTATCATTTGTGGGAACGAATGACACACTGAACATTTTAACATGTGGCAAATACAGGACTTATGGCTGTTGGATATACTGCGCACCCTCTACATCTACTCTTCTTCTACATATCTATAGGTACTAATATATTTTGCAGTGAGAGGTTCAGGATGTGGTTCCGATGTGTGATTTTATATATATATATATATATATATATATATATATATATATATATATATATATATATGTATATATATATATATATATATATATATATATATATATATATATATATATATATATATATATATATATATATATATATCTATATATACAATTTATGTAACATAAATATATTTTAGTTTATATATATATATATATATATATATATATATATATATATATATACATATATATATATATATATATATATATATATATATATATATATATATATATATATATATATATATATATAAATCTGTCTACATATATATATATATATATATATATATATATATATATATATCTAGGGATATATATATATATATATATATATATATATATATATATATATATATATATATATCTACATATATATAAAAAAAGTTCCCTAATGTTGAATGACTGTGCTGCATGATATGTTTGACAATACCTCAATGTTAGGTAGAGCTCATATGGTAAAGTGGTAGTTTACTGTGGCTTTGGTGTGCAGGGTCCTGCTTTCAAGACTTGCAAAGACTGATTATTTTGTTGCTGGGCAGAACAAGGGCTGTTGGATGCAGAGTGACTAAGGCACTTTTAAGCAGTTGTAAGTGGGTTTGCGTGGGTTTGTGTGATGGTAAGCAATGCTAACTTCTGGTTAAATATGTTTACAGAGAGTTAGCTTCAAAATTGCTTATTCTGTGTGCGCATTGCTTACCCCCATGAAAACAGGCTTAAACCCGCTTGCTACTGCTTTAAAGTGCTTACTTCCACTTACCCTTGCATTAATTTCTTTAAAAGAAAAGTAAAAGGGTGATAGGAAAGTGGGGAAATAGTGGCCACAAAGAGAGAAAGACAATAGGGAAAATAGCTAGGGATGTGTAGGATGGGTGTAGGGAAGGTCCATAGTTGCCCATTTCTTCTACGGCAACAGCTGTGCATATACACTGAATTTGAAGGTAGATTTGGACACTTAAACCCCTGAGAGAGGGGTGAGGACAACAATAATATGTTGTGAAGCCAATTACACCAGATTATATGTGTCCAGTGAACACATGTGTGAAATGGACAGCTATCTATGGGGTGTCCTGCCATGACCTTAGACTCATGGATGCCCCAGCGCTGCACTCAGAAGAACAATCCTTCCCCAACACCTGCCATTGTGCCTACAGCAGGTCGCTGCAACCAGTTATGAGATGTATTCCTGCATGTGGGATTTAAATAGGGCCAATTTCCCGCACTTTGCCATGATTGGATGGTTTTGAAAATGCTAACCTATGGGCAAACCTGCTTACCTAAGGTTGGCATTGCTTAAAGGGGCATACCAATGGGCAAATGAGTTTAGCTGGGCTGCTCGTTTGCTTACACTTGGTAAGCAGAGGTGTGCAATGCTTAGCATTGCTTATTTTTAATTTTATACACTATTTGCTGTTTGACATTGATTTATCATTCATTACATGTTAAAATGTGTTTAGTATCTGTGATTCATGTGTATGTATGCTGTATGGGGCACTTGTGTTTATTGGGGTATTTCACCACTTTATTACAATGACACCTCACATCTGAACTTAATGTAGTACTCCAGTTAGCAAATATATGTTATTTAGTAGGTTACACAAGAAAAAAATTGTTTATAAATTCCTTTCACATGTAAAATGTGAATTTGTTATAATGAGGATCAAACCCAGAATGATTGCTCATAAAGTGAATATTCTAACCACTACAGTATTGCAGTACTACTTCCATTGAGTGAATCTTGTTATTTAATGTCTTGTGCCATTTAAGTTGGAGTATGCAAAGCTAAGCAACGGGCAAACCCGCACAGCTACGGTTAAACTTTATTTCTTTTATAAAAAAATAAAATTGTGATTGTTGTCATAGCTGTCATACAATCAGAGACAACTTTCAACAGAATCAGGGACAAATCCAGACAAAATCGGAGACAATCAGGGACACTTTTAACATATTAGTTCTATTAATTTGAGATATTTACAGCATTACAGAATGTAAATTAATGTACATTTTCTGCAGTGAAATAAGTGATCAGCTCTTAATTATTGTCATTACTTATTCAGTATAATTCCAATGGCACCAGTGTTAAGAGGGATTCAGAGGGACAATGCTAACATTTGTGTGTACATCAGAGATGTCCCTGACAATCAGGGATGGTTGTGAGGTATGCATTTGTTGTACTATGAGCGTTCTTGCTATTGTAATTGCGGAACAGCAATTCTTGAGTGCTGGGGCATGTATATTGTGAGAGCTCTGCTCTCAGACACACCCGCTTCACTCATCCATGCTCTGTGTTCGTTTAGTTACAGAGGCAGTGCACCTTCATAAATATGCATAGCGCTTTGCTATGCTGCACTTAAATTGTCATTTCCATGCAGGAATAAGTTATTCCTGCACGGAACATTACTGAATCCTGGGGCCTATTAATGTGTTATCAGATTAATCTTCCAATTGCAATTATTTCTTTCCTCATTGATTGGCACTGCTGCTGTCTACATAACATTGTGCCAATGCCTTGTGTGGTTGTGTGAACTCCAGTAAATGTGATAACTGGCATTGGCAAGAAAGCATCAGTCTCCATTACTCTAGATCTGCTGGTAGACAGACAAGGCTGGCATTCGTGGGGAAGGTGCCAAGTTTATGGCACAAAGGTGGGGTGTCGAGAAACCTAGTATTTTTATTGGACTCCTATTAAAGCACCACAACCAAAGGGTTCTGTAGAGGGATTATTTTGGCTCCCAGTACAACTCTGAGGCATGGGATAGTATAGCCCAGGCTGTATCCAGTGCTGCCGGTATCCAGCTCACTGAAGAGAAATGTAGGCATCATTTTAATGACCTACAGAGAAGAAGAAAGATACCCTTGACCATTGGATTGAGGAATTTAAGACTGAGATCATCCCACATCTGTCTAAATATCAACTAAAAAAGAGTATTTGTTAGACTTAGAAAGCTGAATATAGGCAAGATTGGTATGCATAATGGTCTTCTGTTCATTTCTGTTTTTTCTCAGCTGCCAGTGATTGGGAGTGCAATGTCCAGGCCCATGGGGTTAGATTAGAGAGACTGAGGGGAGCAAGTGGTATGTATGCAGCAGAAGATAATTCTTATTGTTGCATTAAAAGTTAAAAAAATTGCTTTTTTTGATATTTTATAGAATTGTATCAGATTTAGCTTACATATCCCAACTGTAAATGTAAGTGTGCATTAGCTTAGACCCCAAACCAGTTGTAAGAGTCCAACATTAGACATTAGTCAGAGGTTGGTGGTTCAAATACCACAATTCACAACTATACTATACTGTTATTTCTTCAATAATATTTGCATTAAATTAAAACCTGTATACCAGTGGCACAAATGCCCTGCTGTAAACTTTAATTTGTATAACTGGAGCATGCATATCTGCAACATATGCAAATTTCAAAGATTGCTTGCAGCAATCTGCAGTATACTGTGTATCTGTTAGGGCGTAGATTTAAATGTAAAACATAAGATAATAGAGTTGCATAATTGTATTAAAGCAGTGGTGCACAGGGGGCTACTACATAAATTCTTAATGCATCTGCGGGCCACCTCAAAACATAGAAAGTCATTACGAGTTAACAATAGGTACAGGTGACTGGCATTTTTACTTAAGACAGCAGTCATGAAATTGCCTGTTTTCTACATAAACATTGTGTTTAACTTTATTCTGACTTGCAGCCATGACATATTACAAACTCTTGCAGAAAGTTACTACTGTTAAAGACTACAATTTATAAACAAATTATTATCAACTGCGGTACCACCTTTAACATTCTTATAAGAGAAGCACAGTCCGGGTCTGAACTGTCTGCAAACAGCTACAGTTAACTTTGAGTATAGCAAAGAAAAAACGAACCACTGCAGCTAAAGAGTCTCCAGTTAAATTGTTAGTTATGAGGTTGAAAAACAAACTTTAGACTCTCCACGACCAAAAGTAAACTATGAAGATTTTATTAATAACTGTGGTAAGCGCTTTCGCGTATCTCCTGATACGCTTCCTCAGACCATATACATCATGATAAAACTTGAGCTTATATAGTGAAACGAAAATCTCATTATTCAATATATTAATCAATTTACAATTCATTATACAATTATATAATTAACGTAAGGCATATTTAAGAGCAAAAAGATCTTTTAAGACATGCTTTTTTTACGTTCTTAAAACAAAACAAAACATAGAAAAGCTTGATTTTGCTTTCTTGTTTAGAACATACAAACAAACCTTAGTTAAAAGCATTCATTATTAAAAAACTTGCTTTATAATGTTTAAAATCTGTCAAATTCAGAGCAAAACAAAACTAAACTAAACAAACAGGCTGTCAAATAGTATAAGCCTGTATGTATATATACCTTTCTAAACATTCAATATGACATAAAAATTCATTGCTTTGAGCACCTTAAAAACCTGAATATAACTAATATTTTTAACTTTCATGGTGTTATGTTAATATGAAACTTAAATGCCAATATAAACAGCTTAATGCATAGTTAGTGACATTCAGTAGTGCTTATAGGTATATATGATGACATTAAAAACCTAAACTGAAACAAATGTTTATTGCACATATATAATAAATATATATTTAAAATATTTAAAACCCATATATATAATGAATTGACATTCTACTAAACCTAAAACAAACTAATATATATAATTCAAGATGTTTCATGGTGTATATATCATATCAAAATACATAAATGAAATTATTCTCATAAAAACATGCTGATATTTATTTAAATTTTATATAATTTAAAACAAAATTTAATAAATATGTAATAATAATTATAAGTTTAAAATATATATTTGATCTAACTGCTTATCTACGTGTGTTCAGAAAGGACCTTATCGAGACATACATATTCAGACCAGGAGAATAGTGCCCCTTTAGCCTGAAGATCCATTTCAACTCCTTTAATTCCAAGAGGTTCATGTAATCACCTCCTCTAGCATTAGGTTCTACTAACTGCAAAACTCTAAACACAAAAGAGTGTTTGGGGTAAAGTTGAACATGTTTTGCTAGTACATTTAATTCATTTTTGTTCTTAATATCATACTGGTGATTATATATTCTATTCTTTAGTTTCCTCTTGGTCAGTCCTATATATCAGGACTCTGATGATGCCTTGTAAGGTGAAAGCGCTAAGTCTGTAATAAATTTGTGTGGCTGTGGATTATTCTGGTGTCCTGCCTTTGGATTGTTTTATCTTGGACAGTGCTGGAGTTTTCAACCTTCATCTGTATATATGTTGTAAGTAATTTCTATGTTAAATTGTTAATCGCTATGTAATCCAATGTAACTACTGTCTGTTTATTTTACTGTGGAGCTTTTCTCCCCGGGCCTCCGCTGAAAATGGACCCACGTCCAGTCGGACACTCCTGGTCAACAAATTTAAATAAAAAAATAAATAAATAAAAATAAATAAACAACAAATAATAGTTACTTTTGCAGCTAAATTTAGAGGTGTGCACAACTGCAGTCAATTAGGTAAGTAAGCACATGCTGGAACGTTTGCTTGACTGGAGTAAGGCATAGCATTTTTTTCACTTTTTAAAAAAATTGTGGTTACTCTGTAGGGGCCGGATGATGTTGCATCAAGGGCCAGATTTGACCCCGAGGCCAGACATTGTGCACCACTGTATTAAAGCATTGCATGCCACATATGATGGTACTAATCTTATAATTTTTTTCTCTCACTCCAACCCTTAGCTCTCTTTTTATTTTCTTTATTTTTATTTTATTTTATTTTTAAAAATAGTTTTTATTATTATTTTATTTTGTAAATAATTTTATTTTTAACTTTTATTTTATTTTATTGTTAAAAGATTTATTTTATTTTATATTATATTTAATTTATTTTTATTTTGTTTTTGTATTTTATGCGTTGTCAAAATGTGCCCATGTCAACTATGTGAACCACATCACTAAATGCTCAACAGCACAGCGAGTTAGGCCAGCCCCAGTGGACTAGCCTGCCCTTGCTCTGCTGGCTGCATCATTGATGCCCAGCACATCTGGGATCCAACATTAGGTAGTCCTGCCCCAGAGGCTGGTTCACAGGTACCCTCCAGAAGCAGTGGCAGAGCTGGTGATTTCATCACCCACAATGAGTTGCCAGGGATGGTGTGTTATATGGTGCACATCTACACTGTCTGTAGAGCCTGCTCTCCCTTATGATGCATATTAGGAGTAGGAGAAGGAGTAGACATCAAGCCCTCCAGCCACCTGCAAAATAAGGTGACAGTGATGACAGCCCAGTGACTTATGGCTCGATTCTCACTGTCTCCAGATTTGACAGCCATGTGCCTGGGTTGGCCCCGTCCTTACCCCAATCATGGTCTCCCCCCAACCTTTTGTGTCCATCATTGTCCCTCTCTCTTGTCTTTTTTGTCTTGTCTGTCATTAATTGCTTCCTCACCTACCCAACTTACCTGACCCAGACATACCTACATCCTTTCCCCAAAATTCCTCACTCTCTCAAATAAAAAATAAATGGGCACCTGCCCCACAAAAAAATCACCCCATACATAGCTCTCCATTTCACACACATGTCTTCTTGACATACTTGATTCTATCCAGTTGGCTATAGAACATGATTGTGTTGTGGTTACCACTCTCTCTGGAGGTGACAGTCCAAATTCAGTTAATATTTTGCACATATTTTCAGTTTACACTGTTAAAGAAAAGGGTATCTCTTGTTATTTCCTACCTCCCTCCTGCACATTCCTGTCCTGCTTCCCTTAGTTCTTCCCTCTGCTTGCTCCGCAATTCACCACTTTCCTATCTACCCCATTTTAACACCTTCAATCTAGTCAATTAATAGAATCACACAGAACACTTATAAGTAACAGAAAGGGAAATCAATCCCTTCACTTTTTGGGCACCATGTTTGCACTGAGGTGAATATCATGCACCAATGGGCAGCAATGACGAGCTGCTACAAACTGCTGCAGTTGCCTCCACGCAATGACACTTAACCCTGCTGTACTCTGTCAGCACACAACTACACATGCACTATAAAGAATTCATGCCATAGCATTATCGATGTTTAAATAAAAGTATTTAAAAGTATTAGATAGACCACAATTTGGACCCAATACCATCTGGCCCCAAAAAAGGAATGTATTAATGCACTAACACGTGCTGCCACAGACTCATTTAAGCAGCAGGCATGTTGTACAGACTGAGTACAAACTGTCAGACTTTAGCATTGCGGCTTGCATTTGTGCACTGCTTAGCTACGGAGAAACATAGGTGTCTCACATGCGTATGCACTTTGCCACCCTTCACACAAACCCGCTGCTTGCTCCTCTATGGAAAAGTAAATATTATTATGTATTACTGATGTTTATTGTCCATTTCCTGTCTATTACATGAAATTATAAGTGGAAAAATTACACACAGAAGCCCTATCTCACACTATGTCACATATTTACAATACAACCATTGGTTCCCACCTCCAAATCCCTGCAACCATGGTGTCTCAGTATTTTCTCCTCATATATATATATCACTTACACTGCAGAAAGTAATATCAAATGTGTGATATTCAATACACACTAATCTGATAACATGCAGAACTGCAGCTATTGACCCTTAAGCCTAAAAAGCCTTATTTGCAAGGCTAGGGAAGGAATCAGCATGGACCTTATCCACAGAGACATAGGTGACCTTCAGCAGACTTGACCCAACCTATTCTATGTTTGTCAAGGTTAGGTCTTGCATATTGAACCTTGTGGACTTCTTCAATACTGACCCCAAAGACCTGGATGAGGAATAACAGGACATACCACCTATGTTGAGTTTTCCAAGGCCTTTGAAACTATCCCCCATGTGTGCCTTATAGTGAAGATCTCCCAACTGGAATTAGCCTATACAGTACTAGATGGATAGCCAATTGTCTCACTGATAGAACACACACTGTCAAAATTGGCAACTGCATCTCCACCACTAACCCATTTACCAGTGCAATATGACAAGGATCTGTGCTAGGCCCTCAACTGTTTGGAAACTACTCCTCTGAAGTGCAGCGAATAGTAGATGGCCTGTGGTTTACCAAATTTGCACATGATTGTTAACTGGGCGCACTCATATAGATTCCCCCAATGATGGCAACATATTAGAGAAGGGGCTGACAAGACAAATGATTGGTGCCAAACTCATGGACTGACCTTAAAGTAAACAATTCCTTATTATCCCATTTGGCAATGAAGTACTCCTGCTAATTATGATATACATAGCACCCCTCTAAGCTCAAACACAGTGTTGTGAAACTTGGGAACATATATTGACAGAATCTACACTTTCATAACTATGTGTCCTTAGTGGTGAGACATGCAATCTGCACTGTGCACCTCATACATATGGACATCACATCCAAAACCAGTGAGGTCATAGATCTGCTGTACTCTACCCTTATAAGACTACTAATTGAGTACAATGCTCCATTCTGTCTGTACCTCACCAGACACCTGCAGCAATAGGAGGAAATACAGAAGTTTGTGACTTGGAGAATCCAAGGGCCTCCAAACATGACATACATAGAAAGTCTGAAAGAACTATCACTGTACTCAGTATCATGCTGGGTGCTGAGAGGTGACCTATGCCTGAGGTAAAGAACAGTCTCAGATCTTGCCCTGCTGGAAATGCTGGACATCTGCAAATCAAATGGGACAAGTCTAATGTGTTCCAGGGTTCTCAACTGTTAGAAAAATATGTATTAATATATGTTTAGTGCTTATTAGAAGCTAAAAGAGTTAACACATTTCATTCTATTTTATGTACAGCTTAATTCTGTATGAAATTATAAGATGATTTTTCAAACTACAGTATGCTTTCTGAAACTGCAAAATGCACTCTGACCTAATATTTGCTAGCACAGCAAAATTCATGTTTATGCCTTTTGGAAATGTACTGAGAAGCAGGTGATTATCTGCTAGGTCAGAAAAATGAATGAATAGGGTATGAATAGAACAATACTGTTTTCTATAATGTGATTGACTATGAACAATCAGCTCTATTCGTGTTATGAGAACATGCACAGCTGCGGAAAAGAAGAGATACATGAAACAAAAAACTGCTTGAAGAATCTGTACTTGCTTTGTGCTCGAATTAGCTATATACCTTGAATGATAACATAACATAGTGGGAAGCTGTATCTAACCAGTGGTCACCAAGGCCACGTTGTTTTTCTTAGGAAGTTTTTCATAAAATTGACAGTGCAAGCAGAAAATCATGGACAAACAGCTGCTATGAAGTAATGATGTTAAAACTTGTGATCTGTTACGTCAGCTTGGTAGGAAATGTCTAGTTAGAAAATGTATAAAAATGACCTAACTTCCTGATTTTAGTTAGACAAACTCTGTATTAGCACGTTTTTGTCTCCTTGCTGCAAGATTAAAGTGCCTTAACCTGAACCTGCCATGTACTGATCTTTTTGAAGTTTATTTTTCCTTTGACAGATTGGTCCTTCGGACTGGAAACTCTCACTCTAGCTCAGGTCAGATGGGCCCGGTAGCATGAAACCATACGAGGAAGAGGCCACATCGGTTGTTCTGCTCTGAAAGACCTCCAACTGAATTGTCGTTCAAAAGAAGCCAGCCACTGTTTCTGATCTGCGATTGGAGGATGAGTCAACGGTTCCATCAGTTTGACGGTCAATCACGGAGGCTCAGGTAAGGAGGAATTTACCTTTTCTCTGTTTCAGATCAGGGACTTGTTACAGTATTTGTTTTTGTCAGGGAGATTTTATATAAATCAGGGACAAAAAAGATTGCTGTCTTGTCATAGATCAGGGAAACAGGATAGGTAGGCAGTTATTCTAGATAAACTGTGAAAAAGAAAATCATGGTGCCACGTGATAAAAAGGGTTACGTAACAATTTCTAAGTTAAGACAACATGGGAAATAAGTGCATAAAAATATCCCGAGATCCGCCATTAACCGAAGACGTGAAATATATGCAATTACAACGTGCCGATAACGTTAGGTACTATACAAAATGGGTTAATAAATACAAATTTGATGGCAAATTAGACAAACCTTCACTTATCAAACTTGTCAAACAACTTAAAACAGATGCAAAAGGTCAGGTAAAAAAGCAACACCAATTGGGAGTTCCTCAGGCACACAGGTGGCTTGAGGAAGCAAACTGCAGGGAACAAAAGATTAAAAACTCAAAAGCAATGTTTTTAGACAAAGAAGACAATAACCTGGTAATGGCATCAGCCCCTCCACCCTCTCTGCTTCCCTTACCAGAATATGAAGCAAGTGGACAAGCTGATCCACCTCCGCTATACCCAACTGTCCCTGTGAAATCAAAACCATTTGTCAGAGATCCTGTCGAGAGCAGGTCTCGGACATATAACTTAAGAGGGGATATTGAATTATATGAAATAAATAAAAATTCATGAGCTATGAGTGAAGAAGAGATATGTCCACTCATAGAAGTACCAAATCCATAGGCAGGACAGGCAGGACAGGACCCAACTCTCCTAGTGTATAGACCGTGGACACCGGAAGACATCCAGAAAGCCACAGAGGGAATTCCCCATCTGAAAGTTAATTTTAGAAAATTCCTAGAAGACTTACAGGGCATGAGGTTAAGTTACCATTTAAATGGGGAAGAAGTAGAGAAAATAGACAAATCGTAGGTCTAGATTGGCACATGATCAGGGGCAACTGGAATCCCTGTGATGCAGAACATAAGCCACTCCCACATAGTAACGCAGAGCTGGATAACAGAGTGAAAGGACTGACAGACCGAATCTCTGAGAAATGGAAGCCTAGGGCTGACTTGACTTGCATTAATCAATGCATCCAACAGGAAGTTGAAATGGTTGCTAGATATTATGCTAGATTATTAGAGTGTTTTAATAACCATTGTGGAATGCAGGTACCTGAAGACTAAACACATGATTCCCCATATGAACAACTAAAGAATGCATTTTTGAAAGGTAGTATTTCACCGATAAGTAGTTTCATTACAAAGCACATGGTAGATCACCGTACAAGAAGATTGCAGTCATTACTTGAATATGCGAGACATGCCAAAAGGCACTTTAATAGCAAAAAGAAAAAGAAAACCCAAGTATTTGCAGTAGAAGACAGAGCAGAAGTCTTTGTAGTACAGTCCGGGAAGAAGGGTAAGAAAAATGCCCAGGGAAACAAACAATCTGATAAGCGATCAGAGGAGTTTGAAGAGAGAAAGAAAAGGGGTGAATGTTTTACATGCGGGAAAAAGGGACATTTGGCAAGGGATTGCAGGCAAAACAAAAAGGTAGCCACGGAAGATAAGGAGGGTGAGGACTGACTATATGATAGTCAAGAATCACTAGAAGAGAATAACCAAGAAAAGACAAATGCAAATGTGACAGAAGGAGTAGAGAATGTGATAGAAGAAATAGAGGAAGTACAAGAAATCACCAATGGTGAAGAAAACGAAATTTTAGACTTGGCATTATTGAGCCTAGAGCTCTATTTAGCAGACACAAAACTGGAAGCTACACTTCTGGTAGAGGGGAGGGAAGTTAAATTCCTGTGTGATTCAGGGGCTTCACGGACCCTGATACATCCTTCCAAACTACCAGAAAATTCAGAATCACTCGATTATATATCAGTAAAAGCAGCTAATGGACAGCTGTATCTGAAGCCACTCTCCCATAGCATAGCAATAACTGACCCTGTTTCAGGGATGACCCAGAAGAGCAAAATTGTTGTTTCTGCAAAATGCCCAGTAAATCTTTTGGGCAGAGAACTTATGCAGATTTTTGGCATAGCAGTAGTTCCAACTATGCAGGGTATGGAAGCACAGCAACAAATGGATACTTTTGTGGTGCGACCGGAGGGTGAAACATTTTATTGGTACAGCCAGGACTTGGTTACGACTGGTCCAGGGGCAGTAACCAAAGAATTGATGAATGTAGCCATCAGTAAATCCCCCTCCCTTGACACTGATAAACAGCATTTGTTGCATTGTACTCTATATTACTGTAGCATACCAGGACCTGATAAAGAATATGAACAAGAACTGTTTAAAAACCATGCTAACAGATTAGTATTGCGTAATCTGTACTGGGATACAGAAGGGAACAGTGTAGTTTGCTGTTCATTGCCCCAGGAATTCCTAGTACTTTATAAATCTAATCGACTACCACATGTTAGTTTAACTAAAGACAAGAATGTGAAGTGGGCAGACCTAGGAGAAAAAGTCACAAGGTGGGAAAAACAGACAGAATTAGAATTGTCAGAACAGGGAGTACAAAAGCAGAATTTGAATTGGATAACACAGACACACCCAGCTGTGCACTTGCAGGCAAGTGAGGACAGCTGAGTAGCACTCTTACTAAAGGAAGAAGAAAAAGCCTTACGAGGCATACCAGAGACTCTGGTCAACAGGGAAATTCGATGTAGGACTTATTTGTACAGCAGGACCAGTTACTATCACGCCAAAGTCAGCATTTAGACCTCAAAAGAGACAGTATCCCTTAAGAAAGGATGCAGAAGTAGGAATCAAACCTATAATAGCAGCCTTACTTAAGGAAGGAGTATTGATAGGATCTCCCGATTCACCATGTAATACACCCTTATTTCCTGTTAGGAAAGCAAATGGAGAATGGCGTATGGTCCAAGATTTACAAGCTGTAAATGACGCAGTAATACCTAGAGCACCTATGGTGCCAGATCCACATACCTTATTAAATGATTTGAAGCCTCAACAGAAGTATTTTTCTGTGGTAGATATTAGCAATGCATTTTTCTCAATACCGATACACCCTGACAGCCAACATTGGTTTGCATTTACATTTCAGGGAAAAAGGTATACATACACGTGACTACCACAGGGATATTGTGAGAGACCAACAATATTCGCACAGGAAATGGCAAGTAACTTGGCGGGATTTATCCCACGGAAAGGCAGCCAGATTTTACTTTATGTAGATGACATTCTGCTGGCAGCCCCCACCCAGCAAGAATGCAGAGAACACACCATAGCATTATTACAATTTCTAGCCACTCAAGGACACAGAGTAAACAAAAACAAACTGCAACTTTGGAAAAAACAGGTTAAATACCTGGGATATGTAATGTCCAAAGAAGGCATAATATTAGATGAAGACAGAAAAACAGCGATATTACAAGCACCCAAACCGACTACCAAGAAGGAAATGACGTCCTTCTTAGGTACGACTAATTTTTGTCGGAGTTGGATTCCAAACTATGCCTTGGAATCTGCTCCACTGACCAACGTAATATACAAGAAGCCTATGGCAGCACAAGATTCATTACAATGGGCACCAGAAGCAGAATCCACTTTCTGCAGATTGAAACAACTGATAGCATCCTCATTAGTTTTAGGATTACCGAACTATCATAAACGATTTTTCCAGACTGTAGATTGTAAGCAAGGCTATATGACATCAGTGTTAACACAGCAACATGGGGATAAACAATGCCCCATAGCTTACTATTCATCACAGCTAGACCCAGTGGCACGATCCTTGCCCCACTGTGTACAAGCAGTAGTCGCAGCTGCAATGGCAGTACAGGCTTCAGCCTCAGTAGTGTTATTCCACCCTCTCACATTGAGAGTGCCTCAAGCAGTCGCAATTATTTTACTATAAGAAAAAGTGGCATATCTTTCTCCTGCTAGGCATCTTTTCTGTATGACTATACTGCTGAGCCAACCTCATATGACAATTGAACGATGCACAACTTTGAATCCATCAACCTTGCTCCCAACCCCTGCAGATGGCAAACCACACTGCTGCCTGCAGGAGATTGAGCAAAAGACACTGCCTAGAAAAGATCTTGCGGATGTTCCCTTGGATGATGCCGAGGTGACATACTATGTGGACGGCTCATGCAAAAAGGGTCCTACAGGACAGAATCTAGTAGGGTATGCAGTAGTTTCTAATACTGAGATTTTAGAAGCAAAGTCTTTACCACACAACTTATCTGCACAAGCAGCAGAATTGATTGCTTTGACAAGGGCATACACCTTGGCATAGGGTAAATGTGTGAACATTTTTACTGACAGCAGTACACTTTTTCTATTGTACATGTTTTTGCGCAACAGTGGAAAAATAGAGGAATGATAACATCTACTGGTAAACCGATTAATCATGCGCAATTTATTTTAGATTTGTTAGAATCTATTCAGTTACCTCAAAAAGTAGCTATTTGTAAATGCATAGCTCATACCAAGCAACAGGACAGGATTTCAAAAGGTAATGCGAGAGCTAAAGCAGGCAGTTTCAGCTTCAGAAGAATTTCTTTTGAATGAGGAATTACAACCTTCTGAGATTTTAGATTTAGAAATGTTAAAAACAATGCAGACACTTACTACAAATGTAGAAAAACAAAAATGGATAAAATGAGGTGCAATTCTTGAGAAAGGGCTGTACATCTCCAAAGAAAGAAAACCAATTTTTCCATCTAACTTGTTGAGATATGCAGCTTTGTTGAGCCATGGGCAGTGCCATGTCTCAACAGAAGGGATGGTACAGTTAGTGAATCGAGTGTTTACAACATATGGATTTACAAACTACACAAACAAGTTTGTGCAGCATGCCATGTTTGTAACAGGCATCATGCACAGGGGGCACAGAAGCCTAAGCAAGGGAGTTTCCCTACACCACCATACCTATTCCATACTATCTGTATGGATTTCATAGAACTAAACAAATGTGAAAATAAAAAGTACTGTCCTGTCATTATAGATATGTTTTCCAAATGGGTGGAAGCTTTTCCGACCAAAAATCCAGATGCAGCTACTGTTGCAAAAGTCCTCATTAAAGAAATTATTCTTAGATTTGGCATACCGGAAAAGATCTATAGTGACAATGGCACACACTTTGTAAATCAAACTATACAACAATTGAGCCATTATTTCGGGATTTCCTTGAAAAACATTGTGCATACCACCCCCAATCTGCAGGATTAGTTGAGAGGCATAATGGGGTTCTGAAAAATAAGCTTAGGAAATTGATTAGTGAGACACAGAACTTGGTGCACTGTCTGTCTCTGGCACTGTTGAGCATGAGAACTGTTCCAAATGCAAAGGGGTTAACTCCTTTTGAAACACTGTTTGGGAGGGCATATTATATACCTCAGTGGAAACTTCTCATGCCTGCAGACCAGGTGGCCGACAGTTCACTTGCAGAGTATATGAGGAGACTTCTGAATAACAAACAACTTCTGCAGTTAAATTCTGTTTCAGATAAAGAACAGACCAGACCATCGGAAGCAGTAGTACAACCGGGATCGTGGATCTGGTTGAAGGTTGTGAAGAAAAGAAATTGGAGTTCTCCAAAGTGGGAGGGACCGTACCAAGTTTTGCTGCCAACACCCACTGCGGTCAAGATAGCTGAACATGTGTCCTGAATCCATTTGATGCACTGCAAACTGGTCAAGAACTTTGAACTGGACAAAAACCTTGTTACTGTTATACAACGAGAACATAATGACCAGGTATAGAGTAAACAGGGATGCAGAACAACCTCAGAAAAATTGCATGATCATCCTGTTAGCTATACTGGTAACAATAATCTTTTTGCTGTGGCCTTTCCTTTTTCAGCCACATGAGTTGAACTGAACAAACGTGCTGCGTTACTCATAGACTGGCACCCAAACTTTAACACTTACCAAGCAATTAAATATGTGTATGCTGAGACTTTTAATGTTTCGAACTGCTGGATTTGTACAGCTATACCAACAGCATACGGGGGATTATTAATGACTGCTGTCCTCCTAGGGGTCAATGAGACCTGGGAAAATTTTATTTTTGATACTACACCTGTGAAATCACAAGACAAAATAGCATTGTACCTAACTGTTACACAAAAAGGAATTGTATGTTTTTATAAAAATGACACTATTCAGGTGGGTTGGAGCAATTGCAATGTGACTGTTTCTTATAAATGTTATATTAAGGCTAATAAGGCAGAAACTATTTGTGATACAAACTATGACTCATATCTTGAGAAAATGCAAAAAACTGTTAGTGAAATACAGCATAATCCTGTTCTTTTGAAGCAACTTTCTATCATTGATAAGAAAATGTTTCATGCAGGGCAAGCATATATCAATACTAAAGTAGGGAATTGTTATTTTGTTTGTGGGAAAAAGGCATACAAATGGCTACCTGAGAATTGGTCCGGCAGTTGTTTTTTGGGTTACCTGGTTCAGGCCATACGACACACTGCAGCTTTGCCTCGAGGGAAAATTCAAAATGTCAGAGAGGTCAGCAGTAAACCTGGAAATCCAATCAAAAGACCTGAGAATCCAGTGGGACGAATCAAAGCAGGATGGAGAAACCATAATTCTGTGAAAAACAAAGATAAACTGACACACATGGACTTGAGTGACACTATTATATCATGGGCAGGCATAGCCCCTGCATATGGCGCAGTGAAATCAATTTGGGAGCTGAGAAAACTGTCCAAACTTCTCAAAGTTATGAGCAATGCAACTTTTTCTGCTCTTGAATTAATGACTGATGAACTAAACGCTATGAGAACTGTGGTGCTTCAAAACCGCATGGCTCTCGACTTCACCCTAGCAGCGAGAGGTGGTACGTGTGCTTTAATCAAAGAAGAATGCTGTTTGTATATTCCTGACAACCAGCATGAGATAAACGACCATCTTGAGGTGATCCAGCAAGTGTTGGCCATGACCAAACCAGGCCCAAACCCTCTGATGGACTTTTTCCAGAATTTGTTTGGCGGGTGGGGTTCCATCCTAATGAACATCCTGATTGCCATTTGTGTGGGATTACTCCTATTAGGAGCATGCCTTTGTTGTGGTATTCCCTGCATGAAAATGTTAATCAAAGATTTTATAGACATATTGGTTTCTGAGACTTTGTATCAAAGTACTGAAATTGAAGAGTTGTTGAAAACTGAAATGCTTTCATAAGTCTAAACTAAATGACCCTCTTAACTGCAAATCCGAAATGGAAGAGGTTAGGAGAAGAAGCAAACTGTTTATGCTTTTGAAAATAGAATAAAAAGTATTAACAGGGGGGAAATGTTAGAAAAATATGTATTAATATATGTTTAGTGCTTATTAGAAGCTAAAAGAGTTAACACATTTAATTCTATTTTATGTACAGCTTAATTCTGTATGAAATTATAAGATGATTTTTCAAACTACAGTATGCTTTCTGAAACTGCAAGATGCACCCTGACCTAGTATTTGCTAGCACAGCAAAATTCATGTTAATGCCTTTTGGAAATGTACTGAGAAGCAGGTGATTATCTGCTACGTCAGGAAAATAAATGAATAGGGTATGAATAGAACAATACTGTTTTCTATAATATGATTGAATATGAATAATCAGCTGTGTTTGTGTTATGAGAACATGCACAGCTGCGGAAAAGAAGAGATACATGAAACAAAAGACTGCTTGAAGAATCTGTACTTGCGTTGTGCTCAAATTAGCTATAGTACCTTGAATGGTAACATAACATAGTGGGAAGCTGTATCTAACCGGTGGTCACCAAGGCCACGTTGTTTTTCTTAGGAAGTTTTTCATAAAATTGATAGTGCAAGCAGAAAATCATAGACAAAAAGCTGCTATGAAGTAATGATGTTATAACTTGTGATCTGTTACGTCAGCTTGGTAGGCAATGTCTAGTTAGAAAATGTATAAAAATGACCTTACTTCCTGATTTTAGTTAGACAAACTCTGTATTAGCACATTTTTGTCTCCTTGCTGCAAGATTAAAGTGCCCTAACCTGAACCTGCCGTGTATTGATCTTTTTGAAGTTCATTTTTCCTTTGACATCAACCTAGCCCGTGAAATAAACAGAATGTGCTAGTGACACAGATATATCCCCCAGTGAATGACACTCCTCTGTAATAGACTCTCATTGTATGTAAAACAGTTCTTCTCAATTATCCTGATCAAGAACAGCCTTGCCAACTGGTTGAGTGATTGTAAAGTCGTCTCTGGGGTTCCACCTATGCCCCTCATAGGCAGGGGTCCATTTGGTGCTGCTCACAAAATTGCTCTGCTAACAATGACCATCTAACTATGTTCAATAAGGGCACTTGTGTTTTTAAACAGCTAGTCATGTAAATACCATAGGGCCATTAGGCTAGGAACCTCCTATAAAACTATGAAGTTATGCAGTTCTCCCAACATCTTGACTCCCCCATGGCCTGCTGATGTCATCTACTAAAAGTTGACCAGCACTCTTGCAAAAAATCAGACGTATGCAGTGGTGCTTGTGTAAAGTATTGTGTTCTGTCATCTGTGTACTTAGATAGGTAGGGGTTCTGTTCTCACTGCAGTCAACTTAGTGTGTGTTGTGCATGTGTGTGTGTGTGTGTGTGTGTGTGTGTGTGTGTGTGTGTGTGTGTGTGTGTGTGTGTGTGTGTGTGTATATATGTGTGTGTGTGTGTGTGTGTGTGTGTGTGTGTGTGTGTGTGTGTGTGTAGACAGGAGACTAGAAGTGTGTATCCTACAGTTACTGCTCCAATGCCATGGCTTACCAGCATTTTGATACTTGCACATGCCTACCCATCCATTTCATGCAGGCCTTTCATCCTCTTGCCCCCCATGTGGCCTGTTAATTCATCTACTATAAGTCGACCTGCACTCTTGTATAAATCAGACTTGTGCCATGGTGCATGCTTAAAGTTCTGTGTTCTGTAGTCTGTTTAGTGAGATAGGTAGGAGCTCTGTTCTCACTGTAGTCATCTTTGCATTTCACAATAGCACATGGGGAGCTGTTATTATCATATTGTCCTCAGCAGACACTGCTGCAGCTATAGAATGTTGTCTGAGAGACTTCAAGTCAGACTTGTGCCATGGCGCTTGTGTAATGTACTGAGTTCTGTAGTCTGTGTACTAAGATAGGTAGGGGTTCCCTCTGCAGTCAAGTCTGTGTGTGTTTGTGTGTGTGCGTGTGTGTGTGTGTGTGTGTGTGTGTGTGTGTGTGTGTATGTGTGTGTGTGTGTGTGTGTGTGTGTGTGTGTGTGTGAACTCTTGCTTGACATTACAGACAGCATTTTACATCAGTATGTGGGGCACTGCTATTACTATATTGTCTTCCACAGACACTGCTAATGTCATCAGCTATATCAGATTTGTGGATATAGAGTACTCCAACCAAGGCAGGATCAGAGACTGGCCTGGAGGCTAGGCAGACATCATCTCATCCTATGCAAGACAGATTACAGTGACATAGCTTTTATTCTATCCACATACATCATCTTATGGTTTGTAGACTCTGTGATTTCTTGATGAGAAAGCCCTGGGGTTTCTCCAGCTGCTGCATGTGTCTGGTGAGGTACATCCAAAGAGAGCATTATACTTTATTAAGTTTGAGTACAGTGCTGTCATACAATCCTAAGATCTGAATATGATGTCACATGGGTGCTGGAACCATAGATCCAGGGGGGAAGGGAGAGTCCCCTCCCCACTTTTAAAGCTGCAAGACCTGTCAGAAAAAATTAATGAAGTGGAGTTTTCATGCTAACTTGGATTCATGCATCGAAGTTAAACTAACTAAACTAGCTGTTCTTGTTCTCTTATTGCTCTGTGTTACATGTGTGTGTGTGTGTGTGTGTCTGTGTGTGTGTGTGTGTGTGTGTGTGTGTGTGTGTGTGTGTGTGTGTGTGTGTGTGTGTGTGTGTGTGTGTGTTTATGTGTGTGTGTATGTGTGTGTGTGCAAAATGCCACAGTTAGGTATACCTGGTGGTTACTGTTACTCAGGCTCAAACAAGAGCCTGAATTCTCTACCCATACCACCACTTGTGATATAGGGAGTTGAGTCCATAGCTTCAACTGTCCAGATGTTCTCAGAATATTTGGCTGATACTTTTGATCTGTTCTTCTTAAAATTTGTGGTTTTCTGGCAAATCAGTGAGAACTGAATTCACTAAATAATGATAGCCCTTTAAGTTTCAGTCTTCCTATCTTTCAGGAAACACATGGTAACACAAAACACTTCACTTTAGCAGCTTTCTAAAATTATACAAGCAATATTTAAAATATGTCTCTGGTTTTGGCCTCCCCCCAAAATAAATTTTGGCTTTTTCAAATGTCTTGGGCTGCAAAGTTGAGAGATTTAGTTGAGTGTCAAGTGGATTTTACAAAGAGCAGAGAGCTTCAGGGGAAGAGAAGTTTAATGCTACTTACACTACGCTGTTTGCCTTGTTAGCAGCACAGCAGGTAGTATAGTTACATTAGATGCAGAAGGCTGTGGGTTCTACTCCCACAGTATGCAGATGGATTGCTGATACTGTATTGCACTTTAAAGAGAGTAGATGCTGCAGTCCTATGAATGCCCTCCTTTGGAGGAGTCACTTAGTAACTATGAACCCATTATCAGTTTGCCATCCATTCACTAGCTTATCATTTTTTAATGTAGCATAGGCAATTTATTCTTCAAGGGCAACAGGCACTTCATTTGTAGATGAAACAATGAAATATAAAGTTGTTTGCTAGCAGCAACCTCTTCATTAGTTACAGATCCCTTTAATGTGGAATTGTTGAAGTGACTTACTTCTGCAGAGATTTTGCATATTTACTGATATTGGTGAATTGTAATGACAGACGTTTGAGTGGCCTTTATGGTTTAAATTTTCTGAAGTGGGTAGTTTTGTCATTATTGGTTCATACATTTTGTTTCATTGCTTACTAGAAGACTGTTCCAACCTACAACTTTAAAACACATTCTAACAAGTAGTGCTGTACTATACAAGGAATATAATTTAATACAATCAGGTTAATACAATCAGGAAGGTGAATCTTAGCATACATGTATGCTTGCCCACAGGATGCAGGAGATCAAAATAGAGGAAGAAACCAGTCACCAATGGAGTCCCCCAGAGTTCGGTGCTGAGACTTTTCTGTTTGGCATATACATCTCAAAAGTAAAAGGAAATACCAAAGGGCTTTGGCCAACTAAGTTTTGGATGACTGCAAGCTAAGAGCAGTTATTGAATCCCCAAATGACTTAACCATCATTCAGGAAGGTTTGTCCCAAACAATAACTGATGCCAGAATCATGAACTGAAACTAAACTCCAAGAAATACATTATTGTATAATTTGTGAAGTCATATACTCAAGGGAACTGCCAAATTGACAATGCCCCCTGAGAGCTGACCCAGTTTTTGTTATTTGGGAGCTTGACCTAGCAGTGACCTAACTATTAACCAACATGTGCCCAGAGTCATAAGAAAGTATTTCTATATTGCACAGCTTATAAACAAATTGACTGTGACTAGATCTGGAGATGTTATTGTCCCTCTTCACAAAGCCCTCATTAGATTAATCATGCCCACTTTGTCATTTAGCTGACAGCTCTACTGATACAGGTTGATTCACCAACTTTCACAGTATGTGTTCTGTTGGTGAGCCAAACTGAGTACCCATCTAGTGAAGTAGGGATTAATCCCCAGCTGGGAGGTTTTTTCAATGATACCTGCATTGGGGATTGTGTCAAAACCGTATGCCAGATGTTGATAGGCAGTATGCTCTGTCACCTTCATCCAGGCCTGTTTCATGGAATCACTGGGCTGTGACAACATCACTGATCAACTATGGCATGACTCAGGACATACACCTTCCTGATATGGATGAATTCACACTTCAGCACACCCCCCACATGAGCTATATTCCTGTAGAAGCGTGTACATCAACATGCACCCATCTCTGTTAGGGGGACAGCACCTGATGCATGCATGTATAGAGACATCCTGATTCTTCTCAGCTGTAAGGTAGACCAACATGTCATCATGAACCTCTTCTAAATGGACACTAGTAATATTCCAGCTATGTGCGACAGACCTTTGTGAGTCATTAATGCTATATCATGTCTGTTACAGCTGATAGATGTCTTCAAAGTGGTCATTGAGGGCATGCATTATGACAACAGTATCATCCTGTGAAACATGACCAGGTTAATGCATTTGACAAAATCCACACTGAGGTATTCAATCAGCACTGTCATATGTGGCCATAAACAGCTATATCACCAAATGGGTAGACCAGTGTATCACATACATGGCATCTCACTATGTTTAAATGTGTAAAGTGATCCATATCTCAGGTCCAGTGATCAGGTCCATACATGAGGGCTGTCTACTAGGTCATTTCCTGTCCATTATTTAAGTGATGGACATCACAGATGCCATACACATCCTGTGGCCAAACAGCTGACTGAAGGCCTACAGATTGTGGGCAATCATTGACTCCAACTATAATATTCATATAATACAGACAGCATCAACACATACCAAATATTACTGCCACAGCCATGACAACACATGTAATAACAAGAAAGCATGTTGGGATTTGTTAAGTCAGGTACACAATCACACAATCCAAGTATAATGTAGACATCACACCCTATAATCAAACCAATAGGTATGTGACCCATGTCCTGGGGTACATGGTAAGTGCAATGTCCACCAGCATGTGGTCATAGTGCTGCCTACACCCTTGAATGTAACACAAGTACTGGTTATGTGAAGGACTTCTACATCAGAGGCTAAAATACCTTCATAGTTCCCAGACTTCATCACACAGGTACCTGAGTAAAATGCACCCTTCTTCATGTACCTCACTACACATCTTCTAGTGATGTGAAACTGAAGTGTACCACCTTTGTCAGAGTGAGCTGAGATACAGCTTATGTGCCATACCTAAGTATTTCTTTTGTGAAATATACATGACTGTCTGATGGTGGAGAACATCAATCAAGTTGTTACACCAGGTGCATGTGTGCTACCTGTTCTGCTGATGCACACATTACATACATAGCTGTTTGACAACATTAATAGCATGTATATCATTTGTGACAGTGTTGATTGTGCTATATATATATATATATATATATATATATATATATATATATATATATATATATATATATATATATATATATATATATATAAACATATGTGCCATGAACACCAGTCAATTAGCCTGTGTTGCTCATAATGTTGCATATATGTATAGCAGTGTCCCTCCTAACACCTCCAGAAGAAGTTACAGTGCTGGGACACTGTACATGGTTACCCTCAGAATGTGGATGTATTGTGATAGTTGTACAAGTGTGCATGTGCAGGCTTATCTCTTATCATTCTACATCACATGTGCTATGTGAGACGCATGGGATTACTGGTGGTATTATTCTGATATTAGATGCAGAAACACAGTCGGAGTAAAGGTTCAGTGGAAAAATGTATAAAATATCAGAAACAAACCACTGACAACAATGTATAGTGCAAAACGTTTTAATATCCAAAAAGATGCAAAGCTTTTAGGTATGAAATACCCTGCCTCAGTGCTGACAATACTCAATCCAACAAATACAGCCTTTTAAACCATCAACATTCATTACACAGCCAATAAAAACAAAGAAAAAAAATCAAACATTTAAAGTCACATCCTGCAAAAAACATTATATACCATTCATACAATTGATAAAATAGCATGCACAAATGCTCATTATAATAAATACTTACTACACTTATAATAAAAAGATATAAAAAAGGATATATATATATATATATATATATATATATATATATATATATATATATATATATATATATATATATACAATGGCTTGCTTTACTTTAAGAACAGGCTTAATAGAAACAGCCTGGTTTATACCAGGTACATGATCTGCTTGCAGACATAATATCCAATTAAGTTCTTTATTTTCCAGCTTAATATTAATATAATCTATTCTCATTGATTTCACTAAAGGTTCTATAACCCTAAATTTAAAACTATGTGTAATATTTTTGCTATGTGGTTTGCAAGAGAGTTGGTCATAACTCCCCATCTATTATCAGAGTTATGCTCAATAATTCTTTCTTTTAAGTGTTGGGATGATTTACCCACATAAAACGTGCACATTTTGTACAAGTTGCAAGGTAAACAATATTACATCTAGTGCAGGTAGCATAACATCTAAAGGTGAAGGTTTTGCCTGTTGTAGGATGCATAAATATATTACTGTTTTCTATATATGCACAATTGAAGCATATAAAAGTGCCTTGTTTCATTGTTATTGTCCTATCAACAGTGACCTGCGAATCCTTAAAACATAATCTGCTTCTTAAATTAGTACTGTTATGATAGGTAAATAGTGGTCTTTCATTAATGATCTTATTAAGATCTGGTAAAGTCCTAAAAATCACCCAATTATCAGATACCACTTTTCTAATACCCAGGGTACGTATACTATACATAGTAACATAGCCAGCACCCTGTTGGTTCATATCTCTAACCCTAACCGTTTCACTGGGCAAACCATTGAAAAACGGTCTAGCCAGAGAGTCCCTATTATCAAGGACATCATTTTTATCTCTGGCAAGCATTTCTTCCTCATAACTCCTTTCAGCAAATGCCTGTATACTTTCATCTATAGATAACCTAAAAAATGCAGTAGTGTTATTCAAATATTCAACAAAAAGAATCAGTTGGCTTTCACTTCCCTCCCATACAAGGAAGATATCATCCACAAATATTTTAAAGAATAGTACCTTGGATAACTGCGAAATTGAGAATATATATTCTAGTCTTGATTATTACACTAGGAAGGTGCTATTCTTCAAAAGATTTGTGGATATCTTCCTCTATGCACTGCTCTCCAACTAAGAGAGAGTTTCTTGATGTTCTCATGAAACGGGAGGGACAAGGTTTGCATACCTCAGTTTTCAAAAAAAGTGTGCAGAGGAATAAGTATCTGCACAAAAGAAGTATGCATCCCCACATATCTATAAAGGAATAGTTAAATCCCAAGTTACATGGGTTAGTAGACTCAACAATAGTCACAAAGATTGTATGAGACAGATAGATTCAACTATACAGGCGCTTGCTGAAAGGGATTATGAGGAAGAAATGCTTGCCAGAGCTAAAAATGATGTCCTTGATAATAGGGACTCTCTGGCTAGACCATTTTTCAATGGTTTGCCCAGATAAACTGTCAGGGTTAGAGATATAAACCAACAGGATATTCATTATGTTACTACGTATAGTAAATGTACCCTGGGTATTAGAAAAGTGGTATCTGATAACTGAGTGATTCTTTGGACTTTACCAGATCTTAATAAGATCATTAATGAAAGATCACTATTTATCTATAGTAACTATACTAATTTAAGAAGCAGATTATGTTTTAAGGCTTTGCAGGTCAATGTTGATAGGAATATAACAATGAAACAAGGCACTTTTATGTGCTTCAGTTGTTGTTGTTGTGCATATATAGAAAATAGTAATATCTATACATCCTACAACAGGCAAAACCTTCACCTTTAGATGTTATGCTACCTGTAATAGTTGTAATATTGTTTATCTTGCTACTTGAACAAAATATGAAAGTTTTTATGTGGGTAAATCTTCCCTACTCTTAAAAGACAGAATTATTGAGCATAACTCTGATATTAGGCAAGGAGTTATGACTAACTCTCTTTCAAAACACATGCCAGAAAATATTACACATAGTTTTAAATTTAGGGTTATTGAACTTTTAGTGAAATCAGTGAGAAGGGATGATATTAATATTACGCTGGAAAATAAAGAACTTAATTGGATATTACGTCTGCAAGCAGATCTTGTACCTGGTATAAACCAGGCTGTTTCTATTAAGCCTGTTCTTAAAGTAAAGCAAGCAAGCCATTTTATAAATTTTATATATATATATATATATATATATATATATATATATATATATATATATGCTTTTTTATATATTTTTATTATAAGTGCAGTAAGTATTTTTATAATGAACATTCGTGCATACTATTTTATGAATTGTATGAATGATATATGATGTTTTTGCAGGATGTGACTTTAAATGTTTAATTTTTTCTTACTTCGTTTTTATTGGCTGTGTAAGTAACATTGATGGTTTAAAATGTATTTGTTGGATTGAGTATTGTCAGCACAATACCATTTTTTCATACCTGAAAACTTTGTGTCTTTTTGGATATTAAATCATTTTGCACTATAGATTGGGGTCAGTGGTTTGTTTCAGATATATTATTCTGATATTATCCATGATTGTGGTCAGTTCTTTTAATGCTTTTTATGAGCATTTACCTGTGACCACATTGCTCAAGACCTCTGCTGAGGGTGCACTCATATTCAGGCATATCAGCTTGCATAGCTTCACAATATGGTCCCTACCTCAACTGTATGTCAGATCCCTGATAGATGTCCTCTGCATTATTCATGTTAGGATTCTTATCTTACATAAATATCCTCCTCATTGTTATGTCACTTTGTGTGACACTCACAAAAAATACATTTTCATTGTGCAGTCCCTACTGTGCTATATTGGTATATGATTAGTGTTGACATGCCCTTATCTGCTGTACATTAGGTTATTTCACCTGTCAACTTTCCTGTGCTCATTCCTATGATTCATCTGTGTGTCCCTATTTAACATGCACACTTCCCCTGAGTGTTAATTCTACATGGTATTCTATGTACCATTACAGATTATTTACACAGATTTAGTACAGAATGCCAGGAATGGAATATCACAATACTCTGCACTGTAGCTATAATGTCCTGTACTATGTTTGGACCATATACTTACCTCTCAACTGTCCAGATATTCCCAGCATGTCCAGATGTGCTTCTTATCAAATTTGTGGTTTTCTGCCATATCACTGGGATGGTCTCAGGATTGATGTGACTCAATATTATATTATTTTCAGTTCAGACATTTCAATTGTCCTGATTTTTGCAGAATATCCAGTTTTTGTCTCACATTTGTGATCTTTTTTTCATAATATTTTGGTTTTCTTGCAAATCATTGTCATGTCATTGTGGATTGAAGTGAGACAATAATGACAGACATATGCATTCCAAACATACCTCTCAAGCTAGAAATATAAAAAATCTGGACATAGGCCCATGAAAAATAGGCACAAAGCTGTATGCTTATTAACATAAACATTGCATACACAGTTATGTAACCCCACCCACCTCAGTGAAATTGTGGGATACCAAGTTTCAAATGCAAACTGAAGAACAGACAACCAGAATATGGCCACCCAAATCTTGTAGTAAATGGTAACCATTTTTTTAAATGTGTATCAATGATGTTCACTGGGAAGGGAGAAGATGATGAACTTTAGGCTTTTGTTTTTGGTGGCTTGCACTATGTGGGTTTTGTGGTAAAAGTAGGGCATTTATTCGTAGGCAAAATTCTAATCTTAGCAAAAGAATATTATAGTTTGCTAGGACCTCCAAAAGTAATTCTCCATTGCCTATTGATCAGTGGCGTAGCTATAGTTTGTGCCACCCGAGGCTGTCCTTGAGTTTGCCACCCTTCCCCCTCACAAAATCATGGTTGAATGGGACTCCCCCCATACACAGCCCTCCACCCTGCATCCATTTCAATGTCCCATTACTTGGCTATTTTGCCTCATTTACCATAAACACTGTAATGTGCACACTGCTTTGCTTCTACAATGATTACACACTGCTTTACTTCTACAATGATTATTTGGATTTCATTTAAATTTTTATTTTACATTTTGCAGCACAAACTCTAATAGACATCTGCTAAACAAAGCAATACAGTCTCACAATGAAAATAGACTTAGCATTAAAACTTCTCTGTCCTTCAAACTCACATTCATTGAAACCATTTTGAAACCCACATTCAAAGAAAATGCATCTGGCCAGTGGAGGATAAAGATTACCTTTGGGCTGTTTTCAAATCATAGGCCCCTTGGTCACGAAACATACATGTGTTCTTTGATACACCTTCTGACTGTGATAAATGATATTCCATGTATAACAGCATACTTGTTGGAGAGAGTTTTAAATTTATTGTTTTGAACATTTTTCCAATAAGCAAAGAAACAAAATCCATGAACCAATAATGACCAAAACTGCCCAGTTCAGAACATTTCCATCATAAAAGTCTACTCAAATTTCTACAATCCACCAGTATCAGTAAATATGTACAATCTCTGTAGAAGTAAAAGTCATCTAAATAATTCCACATTAAAGAAATTTGCAAATAATGAAGAGGTTGCTGCTAGCAAACAATTTTATATTTCTTTGTTACATCTACAAATAAAGTGCCTGTTGCCCTTGAGGAATAAATTGCCTATGTTACATTAAAAAAATGATGAGCTAGTAATTTTGCAATATGGCAAACTGATAACATGTTCATAGTTACTAGGTATCTCTGACAAAGAGGACATTCATAGGACTGCAGCATCCACCCCCTTTAAAAGTACAACACAGTACCATATCAGCAATCCACCTATATACTGTGGTAGCAGCACCCACAGCTTTCTGCATCAAAAGCAAGCATGCTACCCATTGTGCTACTAACAACAACCACAAGTAGACTTAGCATAAGCAGCACTAAACTTCTCTCCCCCTGAAGAACTATGCAGCACAAGAAATCTGAAAAAAGCCAACATTTATTGGGGGGGGCACATGCCCAAAACCAGGGACGCATTTAAAACACTGCTTGTATAATTTTAGAAAAGTTTCTAGAATAAAATGTTTTGTGTTATCATGAGTTTCCTGAAAGTTAGGAAAGCTGAAACTTAAATGGCTCTCATTATTTAGTGAATTCACTTATCACTGATTTGCCAGAAAACCACAAATTTTATGAAGAACAAACCATAAGTATGATCCAAACATTCCAGACATTCTGTAAAACATTGGACTTAACAACATGAATCACAAATGATGGTGGTATGGGCAGAGAATTTAAGCTCTTGGTCTTTGTACCTAAGGTACAGGGTTTGAGTCTGAGTAGCTCTAACTTCCAGTCATACCTAACTGGGGCATTTTCAAACACACATGATCAATCTCCAAAATATGCACACACACACACACACACACACACACACACACACACACACACACACACAGTTGATCAAACTCCAAAACACACACACAAACACACGATCAATCTCCAAAATACACACACACACACACACACACACACACACACACACACACACACACACACACACACACACACACAAAATCTCCAAAATACACACACACGATCAATCTCCAAAATACACACGCACACACGCTCAATCTCCAAAACACACAGACACACACACACATACACACACACACACACACACACACACACACACACACACACACACACACACACACACACACACAAACACACACACACATGCACGCACAATTTCCAAAATACATACACACACGATCAATCTCCAAAATATACACACGATCAATCTCCTGCAGCACTAACTGCAAAATATACACACAGTGTCTCCTGCAGCACTAACTGCAAAATACATAATACAACATTGCCAAATACATAATAGCATCTACTTAGCAGCAGAATACATACGGAACTCCTGACAGACAGCATGCGCAGATGCGACCAGACATCATGCAGAACTACATAAAAATACACACACATGCAGAACTACTAATCGATCTCCTTATACAAATGAGCATCAATAACTATTAGTACTTAGAAATACATACAGCATGCAGCAGAATGGTAACTTAAACTTACACAGATGCAACCAGACTGGAGGAATAATAACTAGAATGAAGGTTTTATTTCATATTACAGTCCCAAAACATGTTGCTGTATGGCAATAAACAAACAGTCCCAAAAAAACGTTGCTGTATGGCAATAAAAAAATACAGTCAACTGTGCACAGGGACTATAGCACAAGGTCCAGTCAACATCATTTATGAGAAGGTGGACAGTTTGGGCTATTAAATGTTGACATTCGAAAAATTACAATTAGAAAACAACTACCTAAAGGAATGTATTCGGAGAAAGCAGGTTCCAAAGGGGTTAAGGGTTTGGAGATATCCTATGGGTCTTGAGCCCAACTCACCCTTACATCGTGAGCTTCTTGAATTTTTCAACAAGGGTGGGTGTGAATTTTTGAATATACTTGTAAATAATAATAATAATCATCTAATGGATGGACTAGTTCAGGATCTTAAATTGGACAATGATCTGATAATGACTTTGAATATGAGAGGGTGAAATTGGAGCAGATGCGTATTTACAACAATGTATAACAGCATTTAAATAAAATGCGGTCAACTAAGATCTGGAAGTTGGAAAGGGACAGTAAAGACTATGCAAAAAGTAAATCTTATCCAGCACCTCCCCATTGCCAAGTTTGGGGAAATAGGAGGAGCAAAAGAGCAGGTCAGGGTCATCAGCATGTATTCTTGCAGAACACAGCTCCCTCTAGTAATAACCATGATGACAACTTCCGACTGGAATTCCAAGATGGTGAGTGTGAGGATGAGGAAAATCATGAATACCCACCAATAAAAGGATCTGAGAGGATAAAACAAAAGTGTAACCAAGAGAACCAATCCCAAGAAAAGGATTTTCGCCTGCCTTATCAGTGGAATCAGCAAAACACACTGAGGTGGCCACATCCGCCAATGAAGAAACAACCCCATAGAAACAACATAGAGTAGAATTAATTACTTTGGGGAAACCCTGTGAACGTAGTCATGAATAACCAAGAGGTTTACATTTTTTTGAATACAGGACAGGTTTCAGTGACTGAAAATTCTAATGTAATATGGATGGGGACTTTAGAATATATAACTTTTCTGGTACTGACTTATCAACAGAAATTGCCACTATGTTATCTAAACGGTTTACTTTGGTTCCAGTAAAACGTATGCATATTACCAATGTATTGGTTGACATAAAATTGTTTTTAGGAAAATAAATTATGTGTAATTGACCAACAAAATGATAAATTATACAAGGTCCCCAGTATTTTTAATCCCCCACTGCATCCAACATTACAGCTATTTGAAAAAATATGTGAATTAGATATTAGATGTATGAATAATACCCACAACAAAAAAGTAGCAGTGAACATGACAGTGGAAGAAAAGGAATTAATTGAATTTTTAAAGTCACAAAGGATTAGAATACTGAAACCAGACAAGGGGGAAGTCTGGTTGTAATGGACCTCTGTGATTACAATCAAAGAACGTTTGAGATATTGTAGACTGAAATATACGAGGAGGTTTCTTTAAATTAAATGAATAGGGCCACTAGTAAAATATATGGCCAATTGAAAGACATGCTTATTGAAGGAAGTATCTCTTTAGACATGTATAATTACTTTAATATGCTCTCCCCTAAAGTTTCGACAATCTTTGGTGTCCCAAAGTTACATAAGAGTATTGAAAATTCTCCCATGCATCCAATTGTAGATGGGAGAAATTCTATAACTTCGGGGTGTGCTAAATTTCTGGATTTAGAGTTGAAAACATTTTTGGTGGAGGTAAAACATATAAGGACTCATGGGAATTTTTACATACAATGAATGAACTTGAATTTTATGAAAATTAAATATTAGTAGCCATTGATGTCAAAGATCTGTATACGGTTATCCCTCAGGAACTGAGGTTCAGTGGATAGCTGAATTTTTGGATGTAAAGGGTGTCAGCCAGGAAAATGTTTGTTTGTATGAAACTTTACTTGAGATAGTGCTCAGTAACAACTTCATTCACTTTGAAGGAAAATGTTGCTTACAAAAAAATGGTGTAGCAATGGGGTCACCCTGTGGTGTGATTTTTGCCAATATAGTGATGGTCCATTGGGAACATGTGTATGTTTTGGCAAGCAAGGATAGTGCCAAGTTAAGATTATGTACCAGGAACCTGGATGATATTTTTAACATCTGGGATGGTATGGAGGATGAATTACATTCTTTTATAGCATATATTAATGGTGCAACTGACTTCTTTAAATTTAGCCATACATACAACAGTGAGGAATTGGCCTACATAGATGTGCTTTTGAGGAAGGATAGAGTTAATAATAGGCATGTTTCCAATATTTACCATAAACCAGTGTGGTTAAAGGCCAATTAGTCAGGGCAGTGAGAATGGTTTCATGTGATTAGGACTATCCAAGAATGTGAAAAATTATGTACCATGTTTACAAGAAGGGGTTACCCTTTCAACTTATTACGAGATTTGACACTGGAGGTAACGGATAAAAGAAGGAATGGATTTTTCCTACCAAATTTGAATAAAAATATATCTTTATATATTAGTGCTGATCAGGACACCAGTATAGAGAGAGCAAATGGGAATTTAAATACCCTTAATTATACCTTAGCATTTATTACAACTTTTAGTAGTGATCACAGACTAGTAAGGCTGATTCTTAAAAAGAACTGGACCATCACGATGATCGATAAGAACATTAAAAATAAAGTTGGGGACACTCCTAAAACTGTTTTCCAGAAAGGGATGAATTTTAAGAATATATTGGAAGACTTAACATAAGAATCATATGAGAAGAACAATGACAATGTGTGGTAGATGCCCTTATTGCTAAGATTAATTTGGGTAACAGTTTCCTAGTGAATGGTATGAACTATAACCTGACTAGTAAGTTTAATTGTGACTCTAAGAACATAATATATTTAGCTTCATGTCAGGACTGTCCCTGTTTCTATGTGGGAAATACTGAATGTAGATTCAGAGACAGGATTTACGAACATGAATACAATATTAGGAAAAGAAAAGACAGTAACTCCTTAGCTAGGCATGTTACAAAATTTCCAGATCACACATTTAAATATATGGCCATCGATGAGATTAAAGTAAATCCAAAAGGAGACCCAATGGGCTTATACCTAGAGAAAAAGGAATTATTATGGCAATTAAAATTGAATGCTTGTACATGGCCAGGTTTGAATGAGTACTGTTCCATTTACTGTTTATTGAGGTTAAGAGCACTTGATACATAAACATTTTTAATTAATTCCAAGAAACCAAACACATCCACGCTGTCCAAATGGCTATAGAACGCTGGGTAAGTTCCTTCACTATGTAAACTTCACAAGAAAACCGCAGTACTCAAAATAGTGAAGTAAAAGCTTTTACTTCACTATTTTGAGTACTGCGGTTTTCTTGTGAAGTTTACATAGTGAAGGAACTTACCCAGCGTTCTATAGCCATTTGGACAGCGTGGATGTGTTTGGTTTCTTGGATTTACTTTTTATTTTTTTCCACGCTTGTTCCAGTCTCTTATAGCTTGCTGTTCCGCTTTGGTTTTATCTATTTTTAATTAATTACATATATGTAATTTGTTTTATATATTAGATTTATTAACATATATAATGTCAAGAATATTCAGAAAGTTTTTATATGTTGATAGTATATCTGCTTTATTCTATGAATATAACTTTGTTTTATATTAGTTTATTGTGTGAGAAATGTGTGTGGGTTTCTTTTAAGGGCTGGCTTATTTAAGGGAAGGTTAAAATTTCAGACAAAAGATTGAAGTTGTTTATGACATCTAAATAATGTTTAATTGTTTAATCATATGATGGTGATGATTGGCGAACTGATTTTAAACAATTGTTATTTAAATGTATAATGATATGATGAAGTTATCTGATGAAGTCTTATGATTTTGAGTTTCGGACGAAAGCACTAATTGGTCATGATTTTATTATTAAAGACAGTCCCCCTGATTCACTATCCTTCTGTGCAGGACTAGCTTAGTCCTGCACAGAAGTGTCTGTTTAGGAGCAAGATGGCAGTGTGCCATGCATATTAATGAAGGCGAGCTGCCTGAGCTCCTAAATAGACATGGAGCATGTACGGGTACAGGGGCATGTCTGAGAGCAGACCACTCAGAATATACACACCCCTGCAATGAAGAATAGCAGTGTATGAATAAGAATAAGTGAGACCGCTCATAGGTGTTCGCATACCCCCAGTAACATCCCCCCAAGTTTACAAGAGCAATATCTAAAACAGTAAGAATAAAGAAGTTTTTCTTTACAAAACAGATTAAATTTAACCATAGTTGCGCGGGTTTGTACATCACTTAGCTATGGTTAATGCAGCTTAAATGGCACAAGAGGATAAAAAGCAAGATATATGCAAATGAAGCAGTACAGCAATAGTGTAGTGGGCAGAGCATTCGCCTTACAAGCAGTCATTCCTGGTTCGAGTCCCAATCCAGTACCGTCCATTTTCCACATCAAATCACTTTATGATCAATTTATTTTGTTGCATAACCTATGACATAACATATATTTGTGAACTGGAGTACTGCATTAAATGCAGAAGTGAGGTGTCATTGTCATAATGTAGTAAAGTCCACAGATAATCACAAGCACCCCATACAGTATATGTACACAGGAATCAGGGATACAAATGGAAGGTAAAAAAGTGTAATGAATGATAAATCCATACAGTTGCCAAATCCACTACTTTCCCAAGAGCCATTAGACTTTACAGTCTAAATTAGTGCTGTGTAAGTGGGTGTAAGCACTAGTAAGCAAGAGTAAGCATATTTAAGCAGTAGTAAGCGGGCTTAAGCCCATTTGCACGGGGGTAAGCAATGCACACACAGATTAAGCAATATTGAAGCTAACACTCTGTAAGCATATTTAACCAGAGGTTAGCATTGCTTACCTTCGCGCAAACCTGCTCAAACCTGTTTACAGTTGCTTAAAAATGTCTTAATCAGTCTGTATACACCAACTGCTGTTCTGGCCAGAAACAAAATCAACAGCCTCTGCAGGTCTTAAACCCAGGACCCTGTACACTATAGTCACAGTAGTTAACCACTAAGCCATCACAGCAGTACATAAGATGGAGGTATCACCAAACAGAGCCTCAATATATGAAGTACAAACTGAACATGGGAAAATAATCTATATACAGTTATATATTGTATAACCTACTGCAGGACATACATATGTGAACTGGAGTACTGCATTAAGCCCAGATGTGAGGTGTCATTGTAATAAAGTGTTGAAATCCCCTAATAAACACAAGGACCCAATACAGTTTACATACACATGAGTCATGGATACCAAACACATATATAACATGTAATGAGGAATAAGTCAATGCCACAATGCAAATATAATGCAACTTAAATATTAAGCAATGCTTATCATTGCACAGCCCAGCTTAGTAGGTGTAAGCAATGTATAGGCCAGCTAACTCAGTGTGCCCATTGGTATACCCCTTTAAACCATGTCAACTTTAGGTAAGCAGGTTTGCCCATAGCTTAGCCTTTTCAAAACCATCCAATCACAGCAAAGTGCAGGAAATCGGCCCTCTTTAAGCCCAACATGCGAGAATACATCTCATAACTGGTTGTAGCTTTCCATTGTAGGCACTACGTCTGGAATGCGAGAGGGTGTGCACTTTCAGGCACAGTGCTGGGGCATCCAGGAGTCCAGAGTCATGGCAGGACTCCTTTTGAAAGACCATGACCAGAGACTGCTGCAGGGCCAGTACTAAGGTTCCCAATACAAAGCAGAAGCCTGGGACCATCTCACCCGTGACCTCACCAGTGCCACTGGCATGCCCCAAACTGGTGAGCAGGTCAGGCATCACTATGACAATCCTGAAGTGGAGAAAGGGGGATCTCTTGGATCAGTGGCTACAAGAGGCTAGTAGGACAGCAGAAGTCCCAACCGTGTATAAGTATTAGTTCACTACCTGTTTAATAATTGCCAGCTCATGTATATTATGGATTGGTATGCCTAAATATTCCTCTTATGTCTTTCACAGTGGCAGGTGTGGGGCCTATCAACCAGGAAGACCATGGCTGTAGACTGCAGTGGTTGTGACATACGGCAGGTTAGTAATACTTTTGCATGTACTTTCATAGGAAATAAATCTAAAAGTAGTACTAAGTTAATCACCTGTATAAAACCTGTATTGTTTAAGGCATGTACTGCATACACTAGAGAATAGGGCAAGAAGAGTCTCATATAGGCTGTATGTAAATAAAAGCACAATAGCCTGACAATTAAAGTCTAACTGCTGGACTGCATGTGTTCACTCTGGTATCATATGGTAATGTAGAGTTAAAATCACTTAATAGTACTGTTGTAGTATGCAGTTACCCACACTGTGCTACATAAATAAATTGTGTAGGAATTTCTGTATATGACTGTTGTAACCCAAAGAGGTCAAATAGTACAACTGAGAGAGATTTAGACAGAAAACACTGAAAAGACAGACAACAAAATCCAAATAGTACACTCAACTGCAATGTGAACTGTTGTATTTTTTGCACACACAGCCATGGTTCAAATCCTGGGACTGGTAGTAGCTGTATGCAGAATCATACCCCACAAGCATGCAGAAATGTCCAGAATGTCTAGTAAATTGGCCCATAGCTGCTGCCTGTCATCAGTCTCTCTGGCAAATCAGTGGGATGGTCCCAAACATCTAGGCAGCAAACAAGACATACAACTGATTGTCAGACAACTATAACAACAAACCTGTCACTCTAGCAACCCCCAAAAATGTTATGAGAGTAAGTAGCCAAGTATGTTCCATCTCCGCCCCCATGTTGTCAAGCTGTGACCAGAGTGTGTACAGTAACAGAGTGAGATATATGTGCATAATATTAATATGGAAACACGTACGTTTTGTGGCAACATGCAGGTAGTGCTAACATCCATTGCTCCCAACAGGTCTGTTAGATACGAACACTGTGCCTATAAATAAAAGATTGATATCCTGTACCAGTACTGTTTACTCTGGTATTGTATGGCATTGTTAGTATTGCAGTTGCTCAGAATAATAAGGTATTACCCATCACTGTCAACCACACTTTACTACATAATACAACTGTCTAGGAAATCCTTTATAAGAGTGTTGTAATTACAAGGTCAGAATGAAAACCACAGGAGAATTATAGACAGAAATCAGACAGGAGATCCACAGCAATACATATATAGCACATTCAACTGTCAGGGACAGTGTCTTATTTTTAGCAGACACAGCCATGGTTTGAATCCTGGGAGTGGTAGTAAGCTGTATGCAGAATCATAGCCCACACATGTACAGAAATGTCCAGAATGTCTGGTTATTTTGCCCAAATCTGCTGGCTGTTGCCCTGCCCCCTCCTATATCAGTGTGCCAATTTCTGACATTTAGGCAGCATTTCATGTCATATAACTGACTGACAGGCCTGTACATATTTGGAAAATGTCAAATAAAACAAACATTTCATTGTACAAGTCACTAAAGCTTTAAGAGGGCAATAATCAAAATATGTGCCGGTTCATCTACATGTGGTGAAGACATGCCCAGAGTGTGTGCAAAAAGAGATGAACAGGTATGTGCATAACATCAACCTGGAATCTGGGAGTATGTGTAGAAATAGGTAGTGTTAACAAACAATACCTCCACAGGTATACCAGATAAGAGGTGCATACTGCAGGTAAAACCAGTTCATGTATATAGTTGTTGACAGCCACACCACTGTTCAAACTAAGGCAATAGGGTAGTGTACTAATACTTGTAAGGTACAGATCACAGCACTGACTAGGAAAGTAATGTAAACTACAGGAATATACTAGTTGTTAATTGGCATCTTTCAACCCCCCCCCCCACAGTATCTGCAAAAATAAACTAAATACCCAACTCAATTGGTATGTGCTGACTTAACTCTACTGTTTGGACATATGTCCTATTGTTTGATAATTATTTAAATCTGTTTCTATGCATGTGCTATGTTGAAATACTCCCACACTGGTGGCATGCTGCCATCAATGTACCTGCATGCTGTTGTAATGACTACTGTGGTCTCATATATGCATGTGTTCTGTTTGCTATGCAATTGTCTCATATCTGGTGTTTGGATTAATGGGACCATCTATGCCTGCTGTTATACCTAATCCAGGAATGTGTTGACTATTACTAACCCACATATGTTGATAAAATGTAAATACCATAGCACATTTGGGAAGGCCGGTCCTGGCAAACCCACCTGTCCCACCTCAGATGGCCATGGCACCAGGCACCAGCACATCTGGCGCCTAACCCGGGACCTCCTCATCTGTTGGTCCTGCACCACCTTCAGTTGGAACCACCTCAGGGGATGGAGCTCGCCCCTCACTGGGAACAGACATGGAGAGGAACCTGTCACCCATCACCAGGTCCGGGTTGTGGTGCATAGCAAGCTCTGCAGGGAGGTCAGAAATCTGCTACACAAGCTTGAGGGCCATGTGTCACAACTAAAGGGTCGGCCTGGCTCTCCTACTCAGCCCCCAGCACAGCCACCTTTGGGGCTGTGAAGGTGCAGTGGTGACTACCCATGGGTGGGGACCTCAGACCCACTGTTTCTACTAGGGGGCTCATGGGCTTCTGATTTCCCAACAGCCCTCCCTATCAAGGTGTTTACCCCCAACATGTGTCATATACAGCTCATGAATGCATCTTGTTTGTCTTGTCTGTTAACCTAAGCAACCTACCTCCCCAAATATACCTACTATCTCTCCACAACATCCCACTCTCACCTGAAAAAAAAAGGGCAATCTGTTCCCAGAAAAAAAAATCCTCGCCCATTACATAGCTATCTAGTTTGCACATGTGTCCACTGGATACATGTAATATGGTCTAATTGGCTTAACAACATATTATTGTTGTCCTCATCCCTCTCTAAATGGTATGAGTGTCCAAATATATCTCCAAATTCAGTGTATATTCACAGCTGTTGCTGTAGAAGAGATGGACAGCTATGGACCTTCCCTACACCCTTTCTGCGCATCCCTAGCTATTTTCCCTACCGTCTTTCCCTCTTTGTGCCCCTTTTTACCAATTTCCTATCAACCCCTTTTCAATTCTCTTAAAAAAATAGTGCAGGGGTAAGTGGTAGTAAGCACTTTTAAGCAGCAGTAAGTGGGTTTAAGCCTGTTTGCATGGGGGTAAGCAACGTACACAGGTTAAGAAATTTAGAAGCTAACTGAGTATAAGAAACTCTAACTGGACGTTAGCAGTGCTTACCTCCATGCAAACCCGTTTGCAACTGCTTAAAAGTAGCTTAATCACTCTGTATCCAACGTCCCTTGTTCTGCCCAGCAACAGAATACACAGCCTCTGCAAGGCTCAAACCCAGGACGCTGCATACCATAGCCAAAGTGAGGTACCACTAAGCCATGTCAGATATACATAACACTGATGTTTCCACAAACATATCATCCAGCACATTCATTCAACAGTACAGGAAATGTATTTAAACATGTAGATGTATATATTTATTTATGCATCTATTTATTTTACATGTGTTAACGGTGTTAGTCTGACTGAGCTTTTGGCTCATTTTCAGCAGAGACCCAGGGAGAAAAGCTCCTCCATGAATAAAATGTAACTAAGTCCCATTACAGTCAGCAAAAAAGCTACTATCAGGTTACAATAGCGTGTGTGTGTGTGTAAGTGTGTGTGTGTGTGTGTGTGTGTGTGTGTGTGTGTGTGTGTGTGTGTGTGTGTGTGTGTGTGTGTGTGTGTGTATATATTTCTATCTATATATATATATAAATATATATATATATATATATATATATATATATATATATATTCATATGCATATATATATATATATATATATATATATATATATACACACACACACACACACACACAAACACATCTCAATGTATATATGTAAGTATCTCTCTCTCTCTCTCTCTCTCTATATATATATATATATATATATATATATATATATATATAGAGAGAGAGAGAGAGAGAGACATATAGCTATACATATAAAAGAGAACATAACAAATACATTTATGACCACAGGTACCGTTAATGGGGGTGAGGGTGCCCAAGCTACATATGTCTTGTACGTATTGATATTAACCCCCCCCCACATGGCCAAACAGGTCTGCCCTGCAATACAATACAAACTGTTGCAAGTCCCATAACCGGGACCCAAGACAACATGTCCACAAGATGTTAACAGTAATCCATCCCACCTGTATAATATCAGGCTGGTATCAATAACATATCATGCAGTACAGTCTGGCTACCATAGGGAATGCACATTGTGGAAACAATAAACATTCCTAAAATACATATACACACACACACACATATATGCAGATACATGTGTATATATATATATATATATATATATATATATATATATATATATATATATATATATATATATATATATTAATTTATTATTAATAAAAATGTATATATTTGTTAATATATTTTCCCTAGGGGGAAAAGACTTCAGTTGACACAATGGGATGTATATGTTACATAACAAATCATAACGGAAACCATCACAATCACACTGACAAACAGAACAGTCTGTATGTCAGGAAGCAGTATGCCTGCATTCTCCCAAAGTGATTTTGTATAGTAATGTACATCCAGATACCATAAGGCAGTTCACCCCTGATATCCCTCACATGTTGTAATGGCCTAAGTTAGTTATGGCGCATCCCCCCATAGACTGACATACGGGGGCATATACCACTGTTACATATACTGACCTCTTCACTGCAGAAGGGCACACGTATTGTGCAAATGAAGCCCACACATATATGGACCCAACCCCACAATATGTGTGGAGGACACAACAGCCGTGGAATGATGGCTGGAATGGCAGCATGTCATACTCACAGGTCACTACATAACATCCCTTGACAGCATATCATATGGACAAAGCCTGGTATGTAGGTGGAGGACAGAGGCCGGAACACAAGCCCATATGTGAAATAGTGTTGTCATACACTAAGCAAGTTGCTGGTTTTACAGGATAGTCTGCAACATATCCTTAGTCAGGAATATGAAGTCAGAAACACAAATGGACATAACCATGTACTGACAGCACTCAACGCACACACTGCCAGTGATATATCTAACACAAGACCTGTGTGGTGGACAGCCAAAACATAACAGGCACACCTTTGGCCATCAAATGGCTAGTCCCACAGTTGATAGCTATGCAGGCATACTGCAGTCCATGTTAAACTAATATGTACACACAAGCCCTGTAACACTAGTGCTATACAATGCATACAACAACACTACTCACACTCTGTCTGTAGTTCTGGAACCTCATACAAATATGTAGCTGGCCTGAGTGTGCAAGTTCTCTTATAAGATGTATTGCTACCTTCTGTCTGTAACACTGCTCCCCACACACAGGAAGGATGTCCACCATACAGGAAAGGTAAAGAGACCACATCCACATGATGTAGAGATTTATAGTAGTGGGTTGACATGACAGTGGTAATTGGAAGTACTACACAGCATGCTGCATGCAGATAGCAAGTGGAGGACACTGATTGGTGCAGAGGCCATCACCTGATCATGTGCATCACCTACAAAAGCCATGCTGCAATCTATTCCAAGCAGCTCAATCAAGGAAACCATCCACAACAGACCTCATTCCCACAACAGGTATGTGAAGTGTATATGCATGTAATTGACTGTAGTACTTGGTCCATAATACTGGGATATATGATGTGAAATGATATATATATATGTGTCATCAGGTATTGCTGTTGTAATGATTTTCAGCTGAACAACTGCTATGGACAATAGAGTCTGTCCCTGTGGGTGGTGGGCCATACCCGTCAACTATGAAGAGCAGCACTGACTGACAAGATGTAAGCCAACATAGTGTGTGTTGTGTAATGGAAAGGCTGTATATTACTTTGGTCGATAGCTGGTGGTTGAAGTAATGCCATAGTGATGGACATGTGGGTTCCAGAGCCCTCCACTTGCAGGACACTCAGGTTAACATGTATTGTAGCATGCTGAAATGTCATAGGTGTGTAATAGGCTTACGTGCAATCTTGCCCTATATATACCCCCTTGATCTCATGCTGTGTCCGTATGTGGCACCTGTCTGTATTGTAGCAAGGCAAAACAGTGCAGCTGTGCAGGAGGGAGAGTTAGAGATTGTGGACCTGATGTCTGAATGTACCCCATATTTAGGTATGTGTATGTATGTGTGTATATATATATATATATATATATATATATATATATATATATATATACACATACACACACACACACACACACACACACACACATATACACACGTATGTCTACAGATATACAGATACCCACATGTAGATATATATATATATATATATATATATATATATATATATATATATATATATATGTCTACATATATACAAACACACACACATATGTATGTAAATACATGTCCCCTATATTACCACCACAGTGCTGCATGCTATGTTTGAGGGAACATCACACATAGAAATACACACAGATATATACAGCTGTAAGTGTGTGCAACATGGATGGGTATGTCACATGTGAACCCCTTGTAGGGACAACATTGCCCTTGTCTGTGAAGTAGGGAACAGGAATATGGGGAAGAATAGCAGGTATATTTGGGAAGGTGGTTTCAGTTGGTAGATATAGAGGACAGCCTACAGGGGTGGTATATGACACATGTGGTGGTTAAACACCCTGGATGGTGTTTGTGGACTGTGCTATGGAAGCCCCATGAGCCCCTGTATTGAAACAATGGGAACAGGGTACCCACCCATTGCCAGTCACAATAGCAGTTCCATGGCCCTGAAGGTGCCTGGCCTGGAGGCTAAGCAGGAGGAGCATGTGGACCCTGTGATTGTGTACTGGGTGCCTCAAGGTGCTGTAGCACATCCCACATGCTTGTGTGGAGCCCCCTATGGTACAGACACTGGACCTGACCTCAGGTGACAGGATCATGTCTGTGTGTGCCCCCGAGGGCGGAACCACATCTCCTAAGGTGGATCCACCTGAAGGTAGTGCTGGACCAGTAGATGAGGAGGCCCCAGGGTGGGTCCCACATGTGATGTGGCCTGGTAACATGGCCAGATGAGGTGGGAGAGGTGGTTCTGTTGGCAACTATTCCCTAAACATGCTATTGTGTCACTGTTATAGAACATATGTGGGTAGTAATAATCCATACAATCCCAGAGCATGTCTAACAGCATGCATAGATTTCCCCATTAACACAGAATGACAGATGTGCAGCAATCACATAGCAAGCATACCACATGCATATACGGAAACATAGTGACCCTGACAGTGGCATGCAGGTAAAATAGTCCATAACAGGCCAGCAATGATAGTGTCCAAACAGGGAACATGGCTACAAACACATAGCACAGATTGTGGTACAATACAATATATATCCCAATGGCAGGTAAGCTGTAGCCATAGCTACTGAGTTGTATGAACAGCTTGTTGTGGCTAATATGGTGGAGGGTGACAGAGATGTGTATTAAGAACTATGGTAACCTTACTGTATGAGTTGCTTAGACCTGTTGCCATCTTTATGTCTTTTAGGCAAGATGTCCCACGGCCATTTACCAGGGAATTCAGTGGCAGAAAATGAGGTAATCCTGACCCATTTTATACAGGACTATCTGGTACTGTTCAGCTGGGCTGCCCATGAGCAGCAGGAGCAGACCACCCTGTGGAATGATATAGTCCACAGGGTCAATGATGTCGGCCTGCAGTTATGAGCAGGTCCGGCATCATTATACTGACATGCTTTGCAATGCCTGTTGGCATTCTGCTGTAGTCTGGGGAGGTCACCTCATAACGGGGGGCTCATGCCATCCATCCCACCCTGTCACGTGTGGAGGAGCTCCTCTCCAGCCTCGTGGCACATGCCTACCTGCACACCCAACAACTGGCAGAGAGCATAGTGGAGGTGGGTGCTACCCACACATCGGCTGAGGAGCATGCAGGTAAGGCCACAAAGCACATGAGTAGACCACTGTTCCATATGCATCCAGATCTGTACAGGTAGATCATGCATATGTGAGATGTCATATATATAGTCTGTTGCTGCGTAGTAGTAATAAACAGATGTGCATAAGCAGTAGTATTGTGGACTTGTACTGTTGATGTACTGTAATCCTAAACCCACCCTGTAGCAATGCCACAGCTGTGGCCACTGACATCACATCTTTCACACTCTTATGTAGGTCCCTCTGGTATACCACCAAGGCAGCAGCCTGTAGCTGGTGAGTATGGTTTATGTTCATGCTTGCCAATAACCTGGCATGTAATGGCTATGGTATATTCCATGCACACATCTAACACACCTACCTATAATGCATGCCATACATGTTCATGTATTGTTCCTGTTAAATGCACTGCGTCACAGTGGTGACCATGATGGGGTATCTGAAAGGTATGTCAGACACCTGCAAGATAACTAACATCTTGTCTTTGCAAAATATGTCCACAGGGATGAACATAATGGTGGGAAATATGGCCTATAGTAGGGACATGTGTGAAACATCACCCTTATACAGTGCAACAACAGTGTATATGCCAGTATTACAATGGCAACTGTTACAGATCTACACTATGGCATAACATAATAATGTGGTCCACATTATTAGCTGGGACTAGGCTGTTACACATGATGGTCAGTGTATGGGACACTGCAAACTGACACACATGTGTAGGCCATACTTGTCAAGCATCTGCAAAAAGGCTGAAGGTGGGGAGGGTGTGTCAGCATGACACACCAGGGCACTGCAGCAGGAATCCTAAGGATGCTAAGAATGGCTGTATTTGCACACAGTCAGATTCAGGAACTGTGGCAGATGTAACACTAACTCCACAGCAATAGTGACGGCAGTGTGTGAACTACAAGGGATGTGCACATGAGTAGACCTTGCAATCATGCAGAGTTGGGGGAGATGTGTAGGGCAGACTGATCATATACTGGCAAATGCAGATGACTCATGCTAGTATACCCCTGCCAGGAATGGTGACTGCTGTAGTACACATAACAATAAATGCAACAAACTGTCATGATAAGGGCGTGCACACATATGCACCCATGGAGTGTATGCATTGCGGTCAGCATCTGCACACCTAACACATTTCTTAGACAATGCATGTGAATATACAGGACATATGTCACATATCAGGCTCATGTACTGTTAATATATGTGGTGATGTGGTCCAATGGTAGATCAAGGAAGAGTGCATCATATCAATTAGGGTGTGTACACTCCCCATAGCCATGGCAAGGTCTGACAGTTGTCAGTGTAATAGTATCGGATTGGTCATACTTGCACCATTGATGTTGACATCTGTAAACCAGACATCAGGCATTCACATATGACATCTGTCCACATATCATCCCAGGTATGTGTCGCTCAAACACATAGGGACTGGGAGCATTAGAGCAGACATAACTGATGCAGTAATGCACATTCAGCAATGGTTTGTACACCTATGAGGGTTGGTGCACAGTACATGGCAGGGTGCAGAACAGGTGCACAGCAATACTGTGTACGTGGGTGCAGTGTTTTCCAGGGGAAGGGGCATCACCAACTAACACAGCCCATGCATCACACACATGTATACTGTTGCTAGCATGGATTGACTATAGCTGTACTGCATGCTGTTGAGTAACATATGTTATGCATGTTGACAGATGGGTAATGGGAGGACTGTGTGTACTATCTTTTTGCAACCTCACCTATATGTGTGCATGGGGGACTGGGGGGAGTTATTTTGTCTGTTAGTGCAAACTTGTGGAGTGGAGGGGGTTGATGCATGTAGGATGTGTGTGTGCATGTGTGAGTGTTTGTGTGGTTGTCCATCTATGCACATGTGTGATTGTGGGGTTGTTCATACGGCAGTAGTTCCTTTTGGGATTGTGCAGTACATGGACGTGGATTGACATATGAGACACCAGGAATACCTGTCTGATATGTAATCACAGGACAGCTGATAGTATAATAAGGTCTGTAGCATGGAACATGCATTGGTAGGGAAAGTAGACACCAGGTATACCCTTAATATTGCAATCAGCATTGAGGTAAAACACTACTCACATATGCAGCACTACAGATGCATTGGGGAATTACTAGTCAACACCAGGGAGTGTATCCATATATTACTGTTGTCCACATGATAAGTTGACGGAGCAGCAGATCAGGCATGTACTGAGGAACACTTACATATGACACTCCAGTGTGTGACATTATGGAGTGAACGTAGTAGCCCCTAACATATAGTAACCATGCTCATGATGTCCGGACATACACAGGGTGAACACTTGATGACAGAAGTGAGGCAATGTAAAACCTACTCCACTCAAACCAAGGAGGTAATGGAGTAACAGGTCTTGTGTTGTGACCAGTCATCTAGGCATTTAGAGCAATTATACATTAATGAGTGATATTAATGAGTGTATGCTACCAAGTGTGATGCAGGATGGGGAACTTATGTGAATAAATGTGGCACTGTCTTTAAAATCAAGGACAGGTAGGTATTAAGGTGGAATATGTGTGTGTGTGTGTATGTGTGTGTGTGTGTGTGTGTGTGTGTGTGTGTGTGTGTGTGTGTGTGTGTGTGTGTGTGTGTTTGTGTGTACTGTTATGCAATGATGTACAGGTCTTGAAGGGCATTTTGTGTTTTCCCCCACAGGAGGCGAGGTAGGTCAGAGTCCCTCCTGCATGCAGTCTGATGTTGGTGTCCATACAGACACTGAAGATTATGATAGTACTGTTGAGGCACAGGCGGGTTTGTCAGGGACCGAAACTGTGCCATCGTTTGACATCCCCCTCTTAGCCACCCCAACCCCACACACAGTTACAGTGCCTATATGGGGTTATATTAAAATCTCAAAGTCTGACAATATCAAATATGATATTGTTGAAAGAAGAATACTGAAAGTGCACTACATCAAATATTTAAATGGAAAATCTCCGTAGGGGGAGATTTCCATTTACTTCAATGTAGTGCTTGTTGGAGTTGGTATATTTAAGTAGGGGGGTGTGGGCGGTCTGCCTACACACTATTTATTTATTTTTTTTTAATTTAGTATATATTTTTTTGGTTTTAATGGTTTAAGACTTGGATCATTAAAGTTCGATCTTTAGTGATTCGAAGATTTATACCTTTGAGATTACAATATAGACCTGCCTATACATGCCCCATCACCAGTGGCCATAGCAGAGGGACAGTTAGTGGTTGGTGGTAGTGCAGAGGAGAGTGTGGTACCTATGCCTACTGTGTCTGGTCACAGCAGGCATAGCCAGATGTCCAGCAGGGCACCACATAGGCAGATGTACCGGGGTGATAGTGGTAGGGCCACTGGTCATCATGCACCTGGCAGAAGCGTCACAACTGGTACCACCAGGTGCATGATTCAGACTAACATGGGGGCTCAGGCAAGTACGGATCTGTACTCCAGACGGCCTGAGGCTGCAGAGGGCTGCTCTCTCATCTGCAAGCGACAACTTCCATGCACTGCCTGCTGCCCTCTTTGATTATACAGAGGTCATGGATAGATGGTTGGGTGAGATGGTGGGCCTCATTGACTGTGGTTTGTCATTGCTGAAATATAAATGCTAAGCACATTTGTGCACTGGTAAGCAAAGCCTACATGGTGCAAGCACCCTTACGTTTAACCGTATGTTAGCACTGCTTCACTTTGCGCAAGCCCATGCAAATGCACTTAAAGCTGCTCAAAACTGCCTTAACCACTCTGTATCCAACAGTCCTTGTTCCGTCCAGCAACAAAATACACAGCCCTTGCAGGTCTTGAACCCAGCACCCTGCACACTATAGTCACAACAGTTAACCACTACACCATGGAAGCTGTGAAGTTGTTTTTCCAATATATCTGTCACTACACATATTGGATAGTATTGAAACATTGCTTTGACTTCCACAATTGTTTAGTACTTGTTATTGATATTACTGTTGCATCACATATGTTGTTATATCTAAATATACACATATCAGATGCATACGGTGAGATAATTCTGGGAAGGTATACACAACCGTGATGTTTGAACATGACAGGAATATGGATATATACATGTACATATGTAGAGATATGTCTATATATATATATATATATATATATATATATATATATATATATATATATATATATACACACACATATATATTCATACATATGTATGTCTACACATCTGTATAGTGCAACGTATATATGGCCATTTGTAGATCTCTCTCTCTCTCTCTCTCTCTCTCTATATATATATATATATATATATATATATATATATCATATGTGTGCACATCCTGTGTGTACAGATATACCTATTTATGTTGATATATATGTAGATATCTATAACTATATGTGCATACATATCTATATAGCTGTATATGTGTGGACATATATTGTGCATATGCATATATTTAAGTTTTTATATGTGTGTGTGTGTGTGTGTGTGTGTGTGTGTGTGTATATATATATATATATATATATATATATATATATATATATATATATATACATATATATGTATGTAGATATGTATATGTGTATGTATATATATATATATATATATATATATATATACATAAATACATATATATGTTTATCATATGTCCAGTGCATGGAGTGGAGTCCTACCTCAGCACCAATAGTCCCATCCTCTAATTGCAAGGAGATGTCATGTATGTATTGTAGGTATATATGTGGACTGTTGCTACTGTAACAGGGGTTGTCTTAACATGTTGTGTGTGGGAGGTCACATCTGCTTTTGACATGTGCAAAATTGGCTACTGACAGACATCCTAAGGACATCATAGTACAGTACCACTGCTAATACAGTAATGATCCTGTGGACTACAGCACATATATGACCAATATATGTGGACAGTCTGTTACTCTGTGGTCAGTCCGGAGGTGTAAACAAATCCGCTTCATGCGAGACATGTGGACCATGCCTCACAATGTGGATGCTAATATCCATGAACATGGGTATATCATGTAAACACTGGACTACATATGCCCACACAGTTTATGCATTCACAAACGCCAGTCTGTCCTGACACATAATACCTGGTGGTGCAGAGGTCACATGGCCACATACTACCTAGTAGTTAGTGACATACATCTGTACATAATCCCACTACTTTGTCAGAAATACACAACAGTTATGGTGGCCTGGCAGCAATATGTCTTGCAAATAACTGGACATAACACACTGGGTAATTGCACTAGGCTGCTAGGCATGTCGCAAAGCACCGTGCAAACTGCAGGCAGACTGCCACAGCACTGGACTACATTTTGTATTGGGGAATACACATGTATCTGCATATATAGCAGGCTCTACATGCATGTCACAGCACAGAGTAACAGACACCTGTGAGAAAGTGCATACTCACAACCAATGTGAACACAGCCAAAGCACATATGGTACTCAAGCTTAATATGACACTATATGGACTGTCTGATAAATAACATCCTCATATGTGCCACTCACACACTAACCCTACATACACTGGGTCACGACACAGTGTGGTCTGATGCCTGTCTGTGGTATGGGATACGTGTGTGTCTGGTCATACAGACATGTGAGCCAATAGGGCACCATCCACTAGAGCAGCATGTAACATCAAATAGAACAAAAACAATGGCATCTACCACAGTCTATGCACAGCCCAAGGTACATATGCACAATATACATACTGTTGACAATCACCATAAGTACACAGACCCCAGTACTGTACACACAACCGCAGAATTCCAAGTTTATGTCCTCAGACATAACCCCTACTATACATAACATGTCAAGCAGTCCGATATCTGACTGGCTTATCAGGTATGATGTCAATAAATTATGGTGTACAGAACATATGCACCTCTTACTGCATGACATATGTATAAAGGTTGACAGACTTGTGCTGGAGCTACAAACACTGGGCCAGTACTGGCATGTTACTGTGATAACCTCATACATTTACTGTTGTACCAAGGTTTGTTGTGACATATGTCCTATAAGGGATATGAAGTCAGTAACTCTCATGGCTGTCACCATGTACTGACTGCAATCCTCGCACTATGCTTCTGCAGTTCTCAGATAGGTGTACTGTGAATAACACAAGAAACATAAGGCTCCACATACTGCCCAGTCTGCAGATAACCCTACAGATGGGAGTTTCCTCAAATACATAATACTGTCATGACAGGTATTAAATCGTGTAGACCAGCCATATCCACCCTGTTAAACCAACATTACTTCAAATGCAGAAGAGCAACACTTACATTTTGTAGTCATGTCTGGCTCATCTCCCTCTTCTCTCTTGGCCTGTTTCCACAGTGTATGTTCTTAGAGGTAAATCCCAATACCAACTGTGATGCTGTTTGCCAAACAACAAATTGAGGTCCTGCTCACAGTGAATGAAAAGGCTCAACATCAACATGGTGTTCCTAGACTCTGGAGTGTGTTTCCATGCAATTGGCTATGGGAATGTTACCACAGCTGTTCCACATGCAATCAGCTAGGGGAACTGCAATTCATGCAGATGCCATCAGCTGATCATGAGCATCACTTACAAAACACAAGCTGCTGCCTAAGCAAAGCAGGTGTACTTCTCCACATCCTCCAGAGAGGCAGTGAGAGAGACAGAGACAAAGTAAGTCAGGGAGGGGGAGGGAGAGTAAAACCTAAGCATGTTTGTGTCATACACCTAATAGAAAAGGGTTTCAAACCCCTAACTGACTATGTATTGCTATCACATGTCGATGCAGTTATTGCATGCACCACACAGCTTACATGTTGAGGAGCTGTCCAAAGGTATATCTGATGGTGAGTGACATCTGGAGTAGTGATATAGCAGGGATAAGGTAGGTGTAGTACACATGCCTGTCCACATGAACAGGTGTTGTCAACACAGCCACACTCTCTCAGGGACTCATACACATTGCCACAGTTGGCAGGGTCAGGAATGACTTCTTAACTTGCTAGTTTGCCACAACACAGTATTGCACAGGTATCACATGCACCACAGGGGTTATTCAGATGATGGGCATAGGGTATGTGAAGGTGTCTGACATTAGGCAGCATGCCTCTGTAGGCCAATGGGAGTTGTAGTGAGTGTGAATGTGGTCGAAAGCATCATAATCCAAACACACAGACAAAGGGTGCCAGTACAGACATGCATGGATGCATTGCTTCACAGGTCTGTAGTGGTTGACTGTGCCAGAAAGTTGTACAAGGCTAGTTGAAGGGTATAACTAGGCATCAGGCCACATGACAATGGTCTGAATTGTAGCTCAGGGGTGCAGTGTCTGGATTGGCCCACACAGGTGGGTATTCTATTCACCATCCGGTCACCTGGGTTACTACTTTGTGTGGCCAGTGGTGTGCAATGCTTGCCATATTTGTGTTCTATAGTCCATGACATGGACAGTGTCTGGGATGTGAACACACCCCACATGCATGTTCAGTGACATGTGGAACTGTACCTGGGGTGTCTGGCCCATGTTGTGTACACATATCATTATCATCAGATGTGCCAGTCCTGGCCTCATGTGGCGGGAACTGGTAATGGACACCAGGTTGATCCTGCATCTACATTGATAGCATGATACAGATATTCCCTGGTGTCAGTGGCATCTGTCCATACAGGTCATGTGTTTAAGGCATGGTATGTCCTTTGTGGATCACATTTGATGGCACCACAGTTGTTGCAGTCGCCCAGTGGGGAACATAGTAAAGGCACACTGTCTGCAATAATGTGCCTATTGTAGTGATGGGACATGGTGCCATGCCCTCTGTAGTCCACTGCAATCACACCATGGTTACTATCTGTGAGCAATATACAGGGTACTACCAACAAAACGGTTGTTGCCTAGGCAAGTGTGTTTGTGTATGAGACATGGGTTGACAGTGTTCTCTGGGTAATACAAGGGTTGCTTAATTTGTTCACCAAGCCTTAATGTCACATGTAGGGGTATGGATTGGCACCCCAGCCTCTTGGCTATTTGACATCTGTTATCCTTGCAAGATAGACATTGTGACATATAATAGGCCCACCATATAAGAAATTTGCAAAACCCACTCCACAATGAGTTCAGTTGTTACACACTCACAGCCACCTCCACACAGGATAGACATGACAAATACTAACACACACAGTTGCCATGTCTGGAATTAGAACTCCTACCTAACAAGTTTATTACACTACAGCATTACACAGTTATAGGATGCACCATGCAGATTACTGGACTAGTCCTTCCCTAAAGGTGTATTTCACTGGGAATGACATCAGCAGGCTTGCCAAAGAAGGGCATTGGGATTGTAGTGACTGTGAATGGCCTCAAAAGCATTTTTCCCTACACAAACACACACTTGCCATGTCTGGAAATAGAACTCCTACTGAACTACTATATCACACTACAGCATTATGCTGTTAAAGGATGCACCACAGAGACTACTGGACTACTACTTCCCGAAAAGTGTATTTTAAAATGAATGACAGCAGGCTTGCCAAAGAAGGGAAATGGAGGTTGTATTGACTGTGAATGGCCTCAAAACCATTATTCCCTACACAATCAAATACACACACATATGCCATGTCTGGGATTAGAACTCCTTCCTAACTAGTTTATCGCACTAAAGCATTATGCAGTCATAGGACATGGCACAAAGATTACTGGACTACTCTTTCCCCAAAGGTGTATTTCACTGGGAATGACATCAGAAGGCTTTCCAAAGAAGGGCAATGGAGATTGTATTGATTGTGAATGGCCTCAAAAGTATTGCTCCCTACACAAACACACACACACACACACACACACACACACACACACACACACACACACACACACACACACACACACACACAGAAACAGTTGCCATGTCTGGGATTAGAACTCCTACCTAATTTATCACACTACAGCATTACGCAGTTATAGGACGCGCCAAAGTGATTACTGGGCTGTTTTTCCCCAAAGGTGTATTTCAAAGTGAATGACATCAGCAGGCTTGCCAAAGTAGGACATTTGAATTGTAGTGGGTGTGACTATCTTAAAAAGCATTGATCCCTACACAGACAAATACACACAAACACAGATGCCACATTTGGGTTTAGAACTCCCACTTAACTAGTTTATCACACTACAACATTACGCAGTTACAGGATGCACCACAGAGATTACTGGGTTATGCCTTCCCCAAAGGTGTATTTCAAAGTGACTACCATCAGCAGGCTTGCCAAAGTAGGGCATTTGAATTGTAGTGAGTGTGACTAGCCTAAAAAGGAATTGACCCCTACACAGACAAATACACACACACACACACACACACACACACACACACACACACACACACACACACACACACACGGTTGCCACATCTGGGATTAGAACTCCTACCTAAATAGTTTATCACACTACAGCATTATACAGTTATAGGACACACCACAGAGATTAGTGGGCTACCCCAAACCCAGAGGCGTATTTCAAAGTGACTGACATCAGCAGGCTTGCCATAGTAAGGCAATGGGGAGGGCAGTGTGTGTGCATGAGTCATAACCCATTCATCTAGAGGTAGACACACCACACACAGGCACACACAGATTTATATTCCACAGGTACATGCATACAACTGCTAGATGACTACTGCCTTGTGCAGTCATGTTGCACAGTTAGCCCAAGCACCACAGAGTCTATAATGCTGAGGGATTCTGGAGGCTAATTTCTATGGTGAGTGACATTTACACATCATGTGGTTGTAGCCATTTGGCTGTGTTCTGGGTGGGACAGGCCTCATGATAAAAGGCTTTTTGTCCCTGTCACTCTCTTCCAGACATCAATGTATGTGTACTTTTGGCACATTATAGTGTGTTGTCCTTGGATATATGTGTGTATTCCTATCCAATGTGTGTGCAAAGCATGACTGGTGCATACTGAGTAGTGTATGCGCTAACATCTGCAACTGTCGGATATGTATGGTCCACTGTTGTTGCCAGACATGGGCTTCATTTCTTTAAGTGTGTGAGCATGCCCAGTATGACCTTTCAGTATTTCGTTGTCTGACATTGCCTTCATTTCTCTAAGTGTGGGAGCATGCCCAGTATGCCCGTCTGTATTGAATGTGTGGATCCATTCCAGGTAGACTGTACTCCAGTGCAGAATTTTGTGTTCTACACCTACAGCTAGCAAACTGATTCTGCAATGTACCCCTAGATCAGTTGACAATATGGGGTCAAACTGGGTAAGGGATAGTAGGTACTGTAGGTAACTTTGTCTGTGCTGCTTCTGCTACATGGGCCTGGTGTTAGCAGAGATATTCAGACATGTGCACTGTTATACACTGTGATGTTTTATGTCATCAAGTACTGTCAGGTAGACATTTGTGTTCGCAATGATGTCCTGGAGAATACAGGGTGAATGCAGCTTTGTCTGGTATTATGGCCAAACGCCTACATATTCCTTCAAACTAATGCCATTCTGGAGGGGGAGCTGTAGACACTTGCTGCTGGGTCTGTATAACTGGTTCAGAACCTTGGTACAGTGGTGGCAGAGGATCCCATACTTGTACATCCATCAACGTGACAGTATGGCCTTATCTTGCTGTGGCAATACCTCACAGCTGTACAGATTCACACAGTTTACCCAGAGGCAGGGGTCATAAGTCAGGACATTATCTCTATTTCGGTTTATGAGCAGGTTTGTAGCCACCCATCTTTGTGTTTGCAGCCAGGGATAGTATGTGCACATGGCTGTGTTTCGGACTTTGCACATGCCATGCTGCCCCCCCCCCATTATTCTAACCTCTTCCATACATTATGGAAAAATTCTCTGATAGTTTCCCTATAGTTAGCACCTCATCACAGCAGTGTATTGGTGTTGGTCCACAGTTTATGCAGTGGGATATGGTGGACATGTTACTGTGGTTTGTCCACATGGTCTTGCATATGGGTTCTGTGGACTGTGTTATGTTATTTGGAAGTCCATGACATAACATACATTGGCAGTACAGGTGAGACACAGGTCTTTGGCAAAGGACTGTAGGCCATTTGGTAATGATGCAGGCTAGCTGTAGCAGGCCATTGCATTCTTTCCGTCCTACAGTACCAGACTGCCATACATTATATTCCCCTGGGGTGACAGGGTAGGTGTGCTAGGTATTCATGCCAATACTTTGTCAGTATTGATCGAGTGGTGTGGATGCTGGCAGGGTGCTGTTTACAGCTAGAGACACACCTGCATGGGACCTCCACTGCATGCTGCATTCATTAGCTATTACCATAAACAGGTGGGGGTCATGTTGTACCCATTCCTAACTGCAGGGATAAGACTGGGGAGGTACCTGTGGGTGGTGGTTGTGTGAGCTGGGTGCATGTGTGCTATGGACACTACTTGCATCTGAATTATAGATATGCATGGGGCATTCCACTTATGCTGGCTTGTACAAGGGACATCAACTGTTTCTCAGTACATCATTCCTATGACCTTTGTGATCTGCGAGTGTTTGGCCAGACAACATCGGTATTCCCTACTACAAGCCCAGATAATGTTCTGCAAACCTGTATGTACAATTCCAAGGGTGAGTCCATTTAATGGTTACACATTATACACTGTCTGTCTGGGGTACTTTCCCCCTGTGTATTGCTTGTATATCTGGCCCAACAGTCATGCCATGTCCATCTTTCAGACGGTGACACATATTACCTCCATACATTTACAATGGCTTACTGCTAGAATGTGTTATACTGGGGAGCATTGTGTTTGGCACTGCAGTTGTGAGGACTTGACCCTGTCATTGGCAGTACTGAGCAATGGCCACCAGGACAAACATCATCATGCATACATACTGACCACTCTCACACAATATGATACACACACCAACCTAACACCCACATACCTGCATATTGTACAAATGCTACGATCCATCCTGCTACTTTGGCCACCTCAGGTAATCTGTGCTCCACTGGTATTATACCTACACATACATGTTACTACATTTCTACATCAGATTGGGGGGCACACCAAACTGTTGCTACATTTCTACATAGGATTGGGAAGAGCACACCTGACTGTTACTACGTGTCTACGTAGGCATGGGGGCACCTCTGACTTTTACTACATTTCTACATAGGATTGGGGGGGCATACCTGACTGTTACTACGTGTCTACACAGGCATGATGGGGGCACACCTGACTGTTACTACATGTCTACATCAAATTGGGAGGGCACACCAGACTGTTACTACAGTTCTACATAGGATTGGGGGGTGGGCACACCTGGCTGTTTCTACATTTCTACATAGAAATGGGGGGGCACCTGACTGTTACAATGTCTCTACATCGGATTGGGGGTTGGGGCACACCAGGCTGCTAATACATTTCTGCATAGAATTGGGGACTTGTACACATTTGCTATGACTGTACTAGTATGTCAGGTATGCCATTTCAGTCTTTATTCTAACCTATCATGCTGACTAGAGGCATATCAGTGTACTACAGGTCTTAGGTTTGATTGATCTACTAACATCCTACTGCCTGACCTGATGTAGTCTGTCTGTGCAGGCCTGAGTGGGAGGTTACCCATAGCCATCATTCAGAGGCCTTAACACAGCCTTTGTTTGTGTCCTGCTGGCTGAGACTGTTGTTGGGTATGTGAGCCTCCCTGAATGGCATGTGTGTGTCATATGGACACACATGTTGCCCAGCACATTTCCTGCAGTGGGTTTTGTCATCATGTGTAGTACTTGCTACTGTGGTGACACCAGTATTTGCTACATATTTCATGCTGCCACTATGGGTGTCTACTCTCTGTTGGTATCCCATTCAGCCACCTGATTCCCTTGCTTGCTCACATCCATACCATAGATACAAGTAACAACACATACTACTCCATTCGGCAGTTGGTTACAACAGTGACTTACCTTGTGGGCTGTGCCAGTATTGAGGATGGTGTTGGAGGGCTACCTGTGTCAGAAGCACATAGTACACTCCCTATACATGGTTTGTTCACAGGTAATGTCATGTTTGGCATCCCTTTTACTGTATGTGCAAGTCAGAGAGAGAGAGGTGTCATTCCCTGGGTCCCTACTGTGTCAGTCTAGGTGCTATGCACTGCCTCTTTGACAAGGCCAGGGAATACTGGGAATGCCTCCTTCTGCCTGCTGGGGCAGGCTCAGTTTGTTCCTCCTCCGAGTCACTCTATGCCTGTGCAGGCCTTGGCAATTGTGGGGAGCTGTTTGGCCCTGCCCCATGCTGTTCCTGCTGCAGCTGTTTCCACAGGATCATGTTGTGTAGCATGGCACATACAATGACAATTTGAGTACATGTAGCTGGTGAGTACTGCAAGGCTCTACTGAATGTGTCTAGGCATCAGGACCGTGACTTGAGCATCCCAAACACATGCTCTATTATAATTCTGGTCTGTGCATTTGCTTCATTATGGAGTTCATGTTCGGGTGTGTGTGCATTTCTGATGGGTGTCATCAGCCATGGCTCCAGTGCGTAACCAGCATCCCCCACTAGGTGACCATGAGGGATGTCTCCATTGGCAAATCTCTGGTACAACAAGGAATAGAAGCACTAGGAGCCACGAGTAACAGGAATAGACTTTATTGTATCCGACAACCACTAAAAGCACTAAAATCCACAAAGAAACGCTGAACTACTTCTCCGCCTTTTTCGTCACAAACATCTCTGTGTCTTCCAGCCATTTGTTTGGTCAAATCACTGGTACAGCTGCATCAGATGCCAGATGTGGGAATTCTGATAGCTTCCAGGGCAGCAAGCATACACATTCATTATAATGCTCTGGGCATCGCACACAACCTGGCAGTTGATGGAGGGAAAGCCCTTGTGGTTGTTATAGACCCTACCCCGCTCACCGGGTGGTGTTTGATGCATATGTGCATGCAGTCTATAGCACCTACTACCTAAGGATATTCTGCTATTTGGTGGAAGAGACGCATATTGCTGGCCAATGCCTCATGGGTGATGGGGAAATATACTTGCTCACCGGCATGTGCTGACATGGCATCCAGGAACTGGTGGAGCACCCTGGATTCTGATGCCTGTGAGATCCCCATCATATCCCCAGCTGGCCTTTGGAAGGTACCTGTGGCTAGTATTCTTAAGCATACACATACCTTGGTATCCACCGGTATGGGTTCCCCTCTGTTAGTTCTGTGTGTCAGGCATGGCCCGCACAGCTCAACAATTTTCTGTAGGAGGTCCCTGTCCACGCTATAGTGCTCCACTATCTCCAGCTCATGTAGCCCCTGGTAGATTACCCTGGGTCTGTACACTCTTCTCCGTCTTCTCACTGTAGGTTGGTCTCATCCTCACCACCCTCAGCCTCTTCCACATATTGATGTATGATAGCTACTGCAGCCCCTACCATTTTGTTGTGGTAATTTGTTAAAATGTCCTTGCTTGTATACACTGGTGGTATAGAGTATGTGGGAAAAAACAGAGGGAAATGTGTTTGCATAGTTTATCATAGTGTTCTGGGCTGGGCTGCTGCCTGTGTAATTAGCTGATTCTGATACATTTCACCTGCCAGCTATGCTAGTTCTCCTTAATTACCTTCCTACTACTGTTTCCCCTTCCCATTGCCTTCCTGTTTAAGCCCAGGGGCGCACTGCGCAAACACAGTGCTCAAATGTGCGCAGAGCTGCTATTTCCTGGTTTACTTCTTTTTCCCTTTAAAACCCGGTGTGTGGCGCTCACACCTGCTTAGGCAATGTAGAGTGCTAGACAGCCTCAGACACACCCCCTTGCTTAGCTCTGCTAAGCTAAGTGCAAACCCGAGCCACAGGGCTCCAATCCACTTAAAGTATGCCTGGCACCACCCCCATGATGTCAGCTAGCTCCTAGGCTTGCGCCAAGCTATTCCTGCACTTACATTGTTGGGTGTTGGCTAGCATTGAGGGGGAAGCTGGGATTTAGTTTCATTCCCCTCATTTGCATAGGATTGCCTGCTAATGCATAGTTACAGATCCCACCCTGAGCCTCACCCCTTAGTAACCACTATTCACTGGCCATGTTGTCTTCTGCCTGCCATTGAGTATAATGGCAAAATAGTGATTTTGGTTAGAATGCTTATATCAGGTTATTTTTTATATTTTTGGCCCGATCCCATTTGCACGCCGCTTCCCTATGCTTAAACAGTTTTTTTTAAAACTGTTTTTCATGCCATTCACCATATATTTGGCCATTGGTATGCTTTACATGTTATATACACACTTTATTTGGAGCTGTCATGGCTCCATTTTGTAGTTTGCAGAAATGTACTCGGTTACTAACCAAGTACATTTCTGCAGATTACACTAGTCCTGCATGGCTGGCTGCCAGCTTCCTGGATCACAAATTTAACTTGTTTGCATGGTTTTCACCTACAAATGGGGTAATTTGCATACAGGAGCCAAGTCTTTGCAGGAATAGTGCAGGAGCACTCATGCTTGTCCCTGCAGCTTATCCCTGGATCGCACGGCAGACATATTGCCTCCTGGAGCTCCTGCACTGTTCCTGCACACTGTGCAGGACTTGCTGAATCTGGGGGAGTCTGTTTTGTATCCAGCTCAGTGTTCGTTCAGTCATTTTATGTTTTTTGATTTTTTATGTTTTTTGAAACAAACACAGTCAGACAGTAGTACACACCCCCTCCAACTCTCAGTCAAATTCTGACAGGCTGGCAGTCTGGTCACAAAGCTGATGTCATCATGGCACCCCCTGCACATGATGACATCAGCAAAAGTTCAACCAAAAAAAAATGTTGTGACACCCCATTATTTTCAACTCAAAACCGGTAAATACTGAGTAAATCGATATGTTTGACAGGTCTGGTTATAAAATTCATGCTCTTCAGAACATTTTTTTTCTACTGGAAAACCTATTATTCTATCAGCTTTCTAGGTTTGTAAGAGCAACATTAGAATATGTCGTTATTTCTGGCCCTTTGTCCCCACATTGATGGCTTTGTCCAAAGAGGAATGTGTGAGTTTCATTCTATCACATTTGTATGCAACATCTATGTCAAATGTGTCCCTATTTCTGGTTAATTGTCCCCACATTATGTTAGAATTTGTGCAGATGCATTGAACTACCAGACTGAGAGGTATCTGTGATGACCTGGTGATCATTGTGGCATTCCGTACAAAACTGTGGACTGTAGGTGCTCTTCTTTAAACAGAATTGCTATTCACATTCACTTACATGGCTTCCTGGGCAACAACACTGGTGCCAGTGGCAAAACTTTGTTTAGATATGTTGTGCAACATGAATATCCATTGCACAATGGTGAGCAGTGCCACTCACCATGCACACATGTAAACTCCATGTCGACTTTGCTTGAAGCCTACATGGAGTTTATTGAACACCAGGGAGTATTTCTGTTGCTTTGCAGATGAAAGAAATGCAACTCAAGCCATTGCAATTCAAGATAATGTTACTGCTTTTAACCGGATTACTTTGAATAATTACAAAGAGTATGTTTAGTACTGATTGAATATATGGCATGTTTGCAACTTGAGAGATACACACACTCATTCAAGAAGTCACAAGCCCTTGCCATTTCAGTTCTTCATAAGTATGCATAAGCACTACTCATGTCATTTTACCCAAGTGCCAAAGCACATACCAAATCAGTACTGCGCATAAGCACTTCCATTACACAAATTTTACTTCAATAAAGATTTTACTGCAGTTTTTCAATAGTATATGGAATGACATGTAAACATTATTCTTTGGATTTATTGTACTTTTTCTGTTTTGTCTTTCCACACCCCTTTTTCTCTGATTTTTTTATTTTCAATATGCAAATAACTGTAAAAGCCTATGCATCATAGTCGTATACATCCCCCCAGGCAACAATATTCTCATTCCTGAAGAAATTCCTGCCTGGGCAGTCAACAACATAAAAAATGAAACTATAATTTTAGGTGACATTAATATTAGCTGGCTAGATATCTCCAATAACAACCCCTCTACTGATATCAACCTTTATATGTACACTCAACTAATCTCAGACATCACCAGACCTGACAATAAAAAAAACAAAGGATCAATCTTGGATTGGATCTTGGATTCTGACCCAGACAAAATCTCCTCCTCTGACACACCCCCTCACAGTATTAGTGACCACTCACCAGCATTCATAATACATAATCCCACCTCTATACCAAACATAAACCAACATCGACATCCCAGACATCTATCTCACTTCTCCCCTGATATCCTCATTGACAGCCTGCAGAACACTAATTGGAGCCCACTGAAATTTATTCCACTCATTGATGCTGTGGATTTCTTTAATTCTACATTTCTCAGGATCCTAAATAGTCTTGACCCACTCCGGCTAAAAGTAATCAAAGCTAAATATGCCAGCTGGCTTGCAAAGTCCACAAAGAAAGTCTTGTCCTCTAGGGACAAAGCCTGGAAAGCCTGGCAAAAAAATTAAAACTCCTTTTACCCTCATGCAATATAAACAACTTCACAATCAGGCCAAATGCTTAGTTGTCAAAAATAAAAAAGAATACTTCCAAGGTATCCAAGATCAGCATAGACAAAACCCTAAGAATTTCTGTGGTGCAATCAACTCCTTACTACACCCAGTAGGTAACAATAATCCCTGTCCTAACCCTGAAAAATCACCCTCTGAGATAGCCTCATTCTTTAATACATACTTTATTGCCACCATCGCAAAACTAACTACCACCTTCCCACCCGTTATCACAGACCCATAAGTAACACCATTAGTACATATCCCCACACACCCTCTACCTATTTTCTTACTATTACCCATTCCCACATCTACCATACAAAACCTTCTTCATAAACTAAAACCATGTATCAATGCCCCAGATAACCTACTTGCAGAATAATTACAACTAGCTGCATCCTCCATTACATATCCTGTCAGCATCTTCCTTAAAAGGTCCATTCAAGAATCATGCATACCTGATATCTGGAAAAAAGCATTTGACCTCCCACTTAAAGGTGGCAACAATTCAGAAATCTCAAACTTCCATCCTATTGCCATTTTGTCCCTCATCTCCAAAATATTTGAGAATTGTATTTGTACTCAGCTCCGAAGTTATCTGGAAAAACACCAAATACTCTCCCAACTCAACATGGCTTTAGGCCCGGACATAGCAGCAACACTGCTCTAAATTCCTTCTTGGACACAGAAAATAGAGCCCGTGATGCTGGCCCTCTTTTTTGATTTATCTAAGGCATTTGATACTATTTCCCACTCCCTTCTGCATAACAAACTCTCTAACCTCAGCCTATCTCCCCCTACCCTACAATGGCTTAATAGCTATCTCAGCAATAGGCAGCAATATACTAAATGGCAGCACTCTTCTTCCCCTTTCATCAGTACAAACACAGGTTTCCCCCAAGGTTCAATTCTGGGTCCCCTCCTATTCAGTATATTTGTCAATGACTTTCACAACACTCTTATCCAATATGCTGATAACTCAGCTATAATCTGCTCTTCTAAATCTCCCACTGTATTACAGCATCTTACCCAAGAAGCTTTTATTTCTACTGAAATCTGGATGTCACAGAACTACCTTGTTCTTAACTCCAATAAAACGAAACTCATAGCATTTACCCCCACAAAATCTAGCCCTATTGACAAATCACTTTTTTCTGTTCATTCCCAAAACAACACCACCATTGACATTGTCCATAGTACCAACTGCTGCGTGTCATCACTGATTACAAGTTAACTTCTGACCTTCACATCTACAGTAACATTAAAAAAACATCAAAGGCTAGGCTGAAACTCATTTTGTCTAAACAGGTATATGCCCTATCCCCCACATTAGTGCAGTTCTAGAGTTAGTTATAAAGTAAGGAGGGTGTGGGGGCATAACCCCCCACATGGGGGGGTGGGGATGTAGCCCCCCAGCTATTTTAAGTGTTGTAAACCATAGACATAGATTCTTCTTATAAGTCAAATGAATAACTATTTCCAGAAAATAATATATACCCAAGCTATTTGGGGGCTACACCCCCAAAACACCCAATGTGGGGAGGCATTGCTCCCCAGACATCCACTAACTATATATACTAACTCCAGGATCACACTACAGTGGGGAACAGGGCATATACCTGTGAAATGAGTTTCAGTCAAATGTGTTTTTAGTGAAGGGTGCTTTCAGTGAATTGTGCTCAGGGAATTCATTTTCAGTGAAATGAGGCTTTGACAAAATGAGTTCAATGAAATGTGTTTTCTATCAAACAAAGTAGTCCCATATATATATATATATATATATATATATATATAGATATATATATATATTTATATAAACTCTATCTATACATATTATATAAATAGATATTACTACAATGAGGAATGACACATTAACTAAATATGTTTTTGCGCCAGGAATAAATGCTACCTGTTGATCAGCATGTTTGTTATTCTATGAAATACATAACTCCATCATTGCTCTCCTGATTCTTTCTTAACTCCATAAAATATTGGAATTTAAATAAAGAAGAAGATAACATCATCTGAAACTAGACAATCCCCAGGATTCAGCAAGTTCTGCACAGTTTGCAGGAATAGTGGAAGAGTGGCTGCACACAATATGACTGAAGAGCGATCCAGGAATGAGCTCCCGGAACATGCACAAGCACTCCAACACTATTCCTGCACAGACACAGTTCCTGTATGCTAATTACCCCATTTGCAGCTGAAAAACATGCAAATGAGGTGAATTAGCGATCCTGGAAGCATGCAGGCATCTGTGCAGGAATAGTGTAACCTGCAGAAATGTATTCAGTTACTAACCAAATACATTTCTGCAAATTACAAAATGGAGGCATGACAGCTCCAAAGCATGTATTCAATGTAGTAGGCATGCCAATGAATATGGCCATTGACATGGGAAATAGTTGCAAAATTATAAAAAATAACTTTTATTTTTTTTTTGTCCGATTTTGGCCATTTAAGCGTAGGGCAGCGGTGCGCAAACGGGATTGGCCTGAAAATTTAAAAAAAAGCTGGAGATAAGCTTTTAAACCAAAATCAGCATTCTGCCATAATGGTCAATGTAATGCTGAAGGCAACAATACCATTGAATAGTGGTTGCTAAGGGGGAAGGCTGAGTGTCAGTCTTGTAACTATGCATTAGCAGTCAATTTTATGCAAATGAGGGGATTGATACTGAATCACAGATTTCCCCTCAGTGTTAGCTAGCACCCAACAGTGTAAGTGCAGTAATACCATGGTGAAAGCCTAAGAGGTAGTTGACTTCATAGGGGTGTGTGTCATACATGCTGTAAACTTATTGGAGATCTGTGGCCTGTATTTGCCTTTAGCTAAGCACAGCTAAGGAAGGGGGTGTGCCCGAGACTGCCTAGCAGTATTTACATTGCCTAAATGGGTGTGCATGCCATGCAAAACAAAAAAAAAAACAGGAAATAGGACCTCTGTTCACATCTGAGCACTGGCAATGCGCAACGTGCCTCAGGGCTTAAATGGGAGGGCAATGGGAAGGGAAAACAGCAGTAGGAAGGCAATCAAGGAGAACTAGCATAGCTGGCATGTGAAATGTATCAGGATCAACCAATTACACAGGCAACAGCCCAGCCCAGACCAGCACACTACCATAAACTATGCAAACACCTTTCACTCTGTTTTTTCCCACAAACTCTACACCACCAGTGTACAGAGACAGGGAAAGTTTACCAGACAAAACTAACAAAATGATAGGGGCTGGTGTCGCTCTCTTACATTAATATGTTGAAGAGGCTGAGGGTGGTGAGGATGAGAATGCTGACAATCAACCCACAGTGAGGAGAAGGAGAAGAGTGTACAGACCCAGGGTAACCTACCAGGGGCTACATGAGCTGGAGATAGTGGAGCACTATAAGGTTGACAGGAACATCCTACAGTACATTGCTGAGCTGTGCCGGTCATGCCTCTCACACAGAACCAACAGAGGGGAACCCATCCCAGTGGATACCAAGGTATGTATAGGCTTAAGAGTACTAGCCACATGTACCTTCCAAAGGCCAACAGAAGATATTGTGGAGATCTCAGAGGCATCAGCATCCAGGGTACTCCACCAGTTCCTGGATGCCATGTCAGCCCATGCCAGTGAGCACATATATTTCCTCAACACCCTTGAGGTGTTGACCAGCAATATGAGTCTCTTCCTCCAAATAGCAGACTACCCTGAGGATGTGGGTGCTATAGACTGCATGCACATACACATCAAAGCACCACCTTACAAGTGTGGCAGGGTCTACATAAACCGCAAGGGCTTCCCTCCATCAACTGCCAGGTTATGTGCAATGCCCAGGGCATTATAATGAATGTGTGTGCTGGCAGCTATTATGACTCCCACATCTGACATATGACACAGCTGTACCAGAGATTTGCCAGTGGGAACATCCCATATGGTGACCTAGTGGGGGATGCTGGTTACGCACTGAAGCCGTGGCTGATGACACCCATCAGAAATGCACACACTCCCGAACAAGAACTCCATAATGAGGTACACGCACAAACAATAATCATAATAGAGCATGTGTTTGGGATGCTCAAGTCACGGTTCCGGTGCCTGGACATATCCAGTGGAGCCTTGCAGTACTCTCCAGCTACATGTACCTACATTTTCATTGTATGTGCCATGCTACACAATATGATCCTGCGGAAACAGCTGCAGCAGGAACAGCATGGGGCAGGGCCACACAGCCCCCCACCATTGTCAAGACCAGTACAGGCATAGAGTGACTCAGGGGAGGAACAACCTGAGCCTGCCCATGTAGGCAGAAGGAGGCATGCCCAGTATGCCCAAGCTTTGCAAAGAGGCAATGCATAGCACATACACTGACATGGTAGCAACCCAGGGAATGGCAGCTATCTTTGACTCGCACACACAGTAAAAGAGATGCAAATATGACACTACCTGTGCTTTACCATGTATAGGGAGTGTACTATGCGCATCCGACATAGTCAACCCTTCAGCACCATCCTCAATACTGGTACAGACACAAGTAACTCACTCTTCCTCTCAATTGCTGAATGGAGTAGCATGTTCTGCAAGTCGTAGCTATGGTATGGATGTGAGCATGCAAGGGAATCGGGTGGCTGAATGAGATGGCAGCAGATAGTGGACACCTATATGGTCAGCTTGGAATCCATAACAAATATTAGTGTCAACAAAGTAGGAAGTACTAGGACACATTGACAAATCCCACTTTGTGTCCATAGTATACACACATGCATGTCAGTGAGGTTCACATACCCAACAACAGCCTTAGCCAGCAGGACAGGTGTAGATGACCATAAAGAAAGGCTGAGCTAAGGCCTCCAATTGATGGCAATGGATAACAGCACCCCTCCAGACCTACACAGGCAGACTACAACAGGTCAGGCAGTTGTATGTTAGTTCTGCAGTGTATGAAGTCTGAAATGGCAGGGTATGAAGTCTGAAACTGAAATGTAGGTCAATAAAACCTAAGATCTATACTCTACTGATATGCCTCTAGTCTGCATGATAGGTCAGAGTACAAAACAAAATGGAAGTTAACAGAGTACCTGACGTACCAGTACAGTCACAGCAAATGTTTACAGTTGTCAGGTGTGCCCCCCCCCCAATCCTATGTAGAAATGCAGTAACATGTACACGTGGGGTTAATAACACTGGACCACAGATTACCTGAGCTGGCCCAATTTACAGGATAAATTGTTGCATGTATACAATATGCAGGGCTCTGTGTGTTAGGTTGCTGTGTGTTGTAGATTGTGTGGAAGTGGTCAGCATGTAGGCATGGAGGGTTCTACTGTTGATGACAGGGCCATGTTCTGACAACTGCAGTGCCAACCACAATGCATCCCATCAAGACCCAATTCAGCAGTCATCCATACTCATTCTTCAGATGTCAATATATGTCACCATCTGAAAGATGGACATGCCATGAATGTGGGCCCAAGCATACACACAGTACACAGGTGGAAGTACCCTAGACAGAGTATATAAATTGCAACTGTCAACTGCACACACCTTTGGAATGGTACATGCAGGTTAGTAACACATTAGTTGTCTGTGTAGTATGTAATACTAATGTATTCTGGCCAATCACTGGCAGATCACAAAATACACCATTATGAAGTAATGAGAGAATGCCTATGTCCCCACATAAGGCAGCATAAGGGGAATGTCCCAGGTATATCAATGACTCAGCTCCAAAAAGCCGCCATATCACACATGCACTCAGCCCACTCCACCATCATCCACATGTTTATCACAGGTCATATAGCTGCTGTTAGGAGTGAGTACAGCATGATCCCCATGTCTGTATGGGAATATCCACAGAATGCAGCATGCTGAAGAAGTGTCCTATGCAGGTGTGTCCCACTCCCTATCTGTAAGCAGCACCCTGCCAGCATCCACACCAATGGATAAATATGGACAAGAACTATTGTCATTAATGCCTCCCACACTTACCTTGTCACCCCAGGGGAATCCAGTGGCTCATAGCCTGGGACTGTGGGATTGACAGAATGCACTGTCCTGCTACAGATCGCCTGCATCACTACCAAATTCCATACAGTCCTCTTTCAAAGGCCTGTGCCTCACCCATACTGCCAATGTATGCTATCCCATGGGGTCCCAAATAACAACATAACATAGTCTACAGAACAGAAATGCAAGGCCATGTCGACAAATCCCAGTAGCATGCCCAACATGTCCTACTGCATGAACTGTGGACCAACCCTAAATAATGCTGGGATGAAGGGACAACTATTGGGATACTTCCCAAATATCACTTGCATAATGTTAGGAAGAGGATAGAATAACAGAGTGGAAGGTGTAGAAGCAAGGACTCCATAGAGTGTGTGAAGTCTGAAACTCTGATGTGTGCCCATACTATCCCTGTCAGCAAACCCAGTAATGGGTGGCTACAAACCCACTCTTAAACTACAATGTGAAGGGGAACTGACCAGATATATGAGCCCTGCCTCTGGGTAATGTGGGTGAATCTGTACAGCTGTGAGGTATGGCCACAGCAGGATATGGCCATTCTGTTATGTTGATTGATGTACAAGCAGGGGATACTCAGCCACCACAGTACCAAGGTGCTGGACCATTGCATAGATCCATCAGCAAGTGTCTGCAGCTACCCCCCTCCAGAATGGCATGAGTGTGCAAGAATATGTAGGCTGCAGACCACAATACTGGATACTGCTTCATTCAACTTGTATTTCCCTGGAAATAACTGTGAGCAAATAAGTATATCTGTTAGTAATTGATGACACACTACATCACAGTCTAAAACAGTACATGTCTAATATCTCTGCTAACACCAACCATGTAGCATAAGCAGCACAGATAGCAACATTTACAGTATCCCACTATCTGTTGCCCATTGTGACTCCATATTGTCAACCTGTCTACAGATATCATGCAGAAACAGGTTTCTAGCTGCAGGTGTAGAACACAAAATCCTGCACTAGAGGATTCACACACTCAATACAGTAGGTTATGCTGGGCATGCTCCTACACCTAGAGAAATGAAGCCCATGTCTGAAAAAAAAATACAGAAGGTCATACTGGGCATGCTCCAACTCATAGAGAAATGAAGCCCATGTCTGACAACAACAGTGAAATATACATATCTGTCAGTCGCAGATGTCTATGCACACACCTCATTGCACACCATTTGTGCTTTGCTCACGCATTGAATAGGAATACTCACACATATCCAAGGCCAACACACTATAATAGGTCAAACATACACACACAGAGATGTGGGGAAGAGAGAGGCAGACCGTGACAAAGAGATTGTCATCATGAGGCCTGTCCCAGCCATCACACATCCAATTGGCCAATATCACATGATGTGCCAATGTCAATCACTGTACACATTTGCTTTTGGTAGCCCTCAGCCCTATAGTGTCTGTGGGGTTTGTGATAACTGTGTAACATGATAGTATAAACCAGAATTCATCTAGCATTTGTATTCACAGTCCTGTCAAATATAAAGTTATGTGTGGCTGAGTGTTGTGTGTGCGTTCCCAGAGGAATGGTTTATGGCCCATTCACACACACTGCACTTTGTATAGCCCATGTTAGCACTCATGCTGATGTCAGTCACTTTGAAATAACCATCTGGCCAGTTATCAGCCCAATAATCTCCATGGCTCGTGTGATAACTGTATAAAACTATGGCAGTTCTAATCCCAAACATGGCAACTGTGAAACTGTGTGTGTGTGTGTGTGTGTGTGTGTGTGTGTGTGTGTGTGTGTGTGTGTGTGTGTGTGTGTGTGTGCGTGTGTGTGCATGTGTGTGCATGTGTGTGCGTGTGTGTGCGTGTGTGTGTGCAAAGATTAATGATTTTGAGGCCATTCACAGTCACTACACCTCCCATTGCCCTACTTTAGCAAGCCTGCTGATGTCATTCATACTGAAATATACTTTTGTACAAGGGTTAGCCCTATAAGCTCCATGGCGTGTGTGATAAATGTGTAATGCTATAGTGTAACATATTAATTAGGTAGAAGTTCTAATCTCAGACATAGCAACTGTGAAACTCTGTTTGTATGTAGAGATGAATGATTCTGAAGCCATTCACAGTCACTACACCACACATTGCCCTACTTTTACAAGCCTGCTGATGCCATTCACCTTAGAATACCCCTTTGAAGAAAAGCTATCCTTATAATCTTCGTGGTGTGTGCTATAAATGCGGAACAATGTAGTAGCAGTAACTACACAGCTATGGGTTTGAATCTCATCTGTGGCAAGTGTTTGTGTGTGTACCTCAAAGATTTTGGCCCCAATTACAGCCTGTACATATCTCAGAGGCTGACTTTAGCAGTCCTGCAGATATCATCCACCTTACAAGTACCTGTTGCGAAACCTAAACCAAGTCAGGTCAGTGGTGCATGTGGTAAATGTGCAACACAATGGTTTGTAAAGATTGTGATTGAGAGGTTTGAACCTCTTTCCTGGCAAATGTAAATGTGTGATTAGGGTAAAATTATTTTTGGGATCTCTCACCCACTACATCACCCAATGCCAGTATTTACAAGGGCTGGTGATGTTCCTCACCTTAGAAGTACCTTGGGATAACAGCCATCCAATAAGTTCTGTGGCGCATGAGATAAATGTGGTACACTGTAGTAGCAATGCATAGCTAGGTAGGGATTTGAATCTCAGTACTGGCAAGTCTGTGTGTCTGTCATCAGTATCCTGTGTGGAGGGTACTGTGATTGTGTAATGACAGGATGCATTGTGGGGTGGGGTTTGCTAAATTATTATATTGAAGTCCTACTATATGTCACAATGCCCACCTTACAAGGACAACAGATGTCAAACAGCAGAGAGGCTGTTGTAGACAATCCATAGCCCTACATGTGACATTTAGGATCAGTGAGCAATATAGGCAATGTTTGTATTACTCAGAGAACACTCTCCACCCATACCTCATACACAAACAAACTTGGCTAGGCAACAACCACTATATTGGTAGTTCCCTGCGTATTGCCCAAAGATAGTTACCATGGTGTGATTGCGGTGGACTATATGCCTGTTGACCGCAACACTGCAACTGACATCAGAATGTACTGTGATGTGTAACATCTCCTGACTGTGTGTTATCCAGCAAGTAAAAGGACATGGCACCCTGTTCCATTCCTACAATAGGCAAATAAATGCTTACAGTGGTCCTTTTGCTATGTTCCCCAATGGACACCTGCAACAACTGTAGAGTCTGCAAATGTAACCCACAAAGGGAATACCATGTCTTATACACATGCAGTGTATGGACAGATGCCACTAACGTTACTGAATATCTGTATCATGCTGTCAATGTAGGTGCAAGCATGACCTCAGTACCATAGCCAGGTCTTCACAAATGAGGTCAGGAATGCTACATCAGAAGATAGCAATCTGTACACACAGCATGCCCCAGAGACCTCAAGTACACATCCACATGTCAAAGAACATGCATGTGGGACATGTGCACAACCCAGACACAGTCCATATTATGGAATATAGCTCACATACATGGGAAGCAGTGCACATCACTGGCCACCCACAATAGTAACTCAGATGAGTGGATGGTGAATACAATACCCACCTGTGGGAACCAATCCAGGGACTGCACCCCTGAGCCACACTAGAGACCAATGTCATCTGGCCTGATGCAAGTATTCCCTTTGCCTAGCCTTGCGAAGCAATGAACCTATGCATCTCAGTACTGGCAAGTGTGCGTGTGTGTGTGTGTGTGTGTGTGTGTGTGTGTGTGTGTGTGTGTGTGTGTGTGTCTTTGTGTAGATTAATGATTTTGAAGCCATTCACAATCACTACACCTCCCATTGGCCCACTTTAGCATGCCTGCTAATGTCATTCACCTTGACATAACCCTTTGGCCATGTATTAGCCATATAAGTTCAATGGTGCTTTTGATAACTTAATAATACTGTAGTATAGCAAATTTGTTAGGGAAAGGTTCTAATCTTGATCCTGCCAACTGTGATGATGTGTGTGTTTCCCTGACAGTGAATGTGTGTGTGTGTCTCCATTAACACCTGCTTTTGTGGACATTCACATGTACTACACTTCCCTTACCCCTTATTTAGCACTGTTGCTGATGTCACTCACCTTCAAAGATACCTTTGGACAGCTCTCCAACTGGTAAGCTCTGTGGTGCATGCAAAAACTGCATGACACTGTCATAGCAATACATAGCCAGTTTGGGTTTTGAAACTCCACACTGGTGAGTGTGTGTGAGTGTGTGTGTGTGTGTGTGTGTGTGTGTGTGTGTGTGTGTGTGTGTGTGTGTGTGCGAGTGTGTGTGTGTGTGTTTGTGTGTGTCATTGGTATCCTGTGTCTTTGCTGGGGTGAGTGTGTACTGACAGGATACATTGCAGTGTGGATTTTGCTACATCATTATATTGAGGAACTATATGTCCCATTGTCCACATTACAAGGCCAACAGTTTTCAATCAATGTAGAGGTTGTTGTAGACAATCCTCAGCTATAAATGTGTACAGCCATGTGCAATTACTATGTGACAGTATGGAGTAGTAAGCAATATAGGCAACTGTTATAATACCTAGCTACCACTGTCCACCCACGGATCATACACAAACACACTTGGCTCTTGCTGTCTTACATCCTTCCTTTCTTAATTTGTCTCTGTCTCTGTCTCTCTCTCTCTCTCTCTCTCTCTCTCTCTCTCTTGGTGGATGTGGAAAAGTACATCTGTTTTGCATGGGCAGCAGCTTGAATTTTGCAAAGAATGCTCATGATCAGCTGATGGCCTGTGTACAAATTGCAGTCCCCCATTTGCTAATTGCACGTGGAACAGCAAAGCACTTCATGTGGGTGTTGGCCCTTTTCCTTCACTGTGAGCAGGACCTCATGTGAGTGTTTGACAAACAGCATCACAGAAGGTAGTTGGAAATACCTCTTACAACATACACTGTGGAGACAGGTCAACAAACAGGAGAGAGAAGTTCCAGACATGGGGACAGAATGTAAGTATTGCTGTTCTACATTTGAAGTAAAGTTGGTTTAACAGGGTTTGTGTGGATATGGCTGTTCTACATGATTTAAAGTCTGGCATGACAGTGTCATGTGGTTGAGGAAACTCTCACCTGTAGGGCTATCTTCAGACTGTCCAGAGGTTGGAGTCTTACATGTGTTGTGTTACTCACACATTTCCTATCTTTAGATATGCAGTAGTATTCTCTGATGACTGCAGTCAGTACATAGTGACATCCATGTGAGTTACTGACTTCATATCCCTCAAAAGAGATATGTTACAACAAACACTGTTACACCAGAAAATTTCTCAGATTATCACAGCAATGTCAATACTGGCGTTGTGTTTGTGCCTCTGTCCCCCTAGTCTGTCACCCTTTGTTCATATGTCATACAGTAAGAGGTGCATATGTACAGTACATCATTATTTACTGACATCATACTTGGTAACAGGCCAGTGAGATATCAGAGTGCTAGACATGTTATGTATAGTAGGCCTCATATTTGAGGACAAAACCTGGAAATTCTGTTGTAGTGTGTACAGTAGTGAGGTCTGTAAAGTTATGGTGATTGTTGACAAAGTGTGTATTGTGAATATGTTACTTGGCCTGTTTATAGACTGTGGTCAATGTAATTGTCCTTGGTCCTGTTCTATCAGATGTTGCATGCTGCTCCAGTTTATGGTACCCTATCAGCGTACATATTTGTAGGGCCAGACTGACACATGTCCCATACCATAGTCAGGCATCAGACTACACTGTGTATTGGCACAGTATATGTAGGGTTACTGTGTGGGTGGCTCATAGGAGGGTGATATTGTGCACACAGTACATATACTGTAATATTACTTAGGCTTACCATCATGTGACTGTGACTGTGTTCAGATTGGTTGTGGGTATGCACTTTCACACTGGTGTCTGTTACTCCATGCTGTTACATGCCTGCAGTGCCTGCTATATTTGCAAGTAGATGTGTATTCCCCCATAGGAAACTTGGGTCAGTGTTGTGGTAGTCTGCCTGTAGTTTGCACAGTGCATTCTGACATGCCTAGCAGCTCAGTGTATTTACCTAGTGTGATGTTATGTCCAGATATTTGTCAGATGAACTGTTGTCTGGCCACCATAACTGTTGTGTATGTCTGAGAAAGCAGTGGGATGGTGTAAAGATGTATGTCACTAAGTAGTGTGAAATATGTGGGCTTGGGACCTTTGCTCCACTGGTTAATAAGTCTAAGGACAGACATGAGTGCGTGAATGCATCAAACATTGTGAGCTTATCTTTTCCAGTATTTTTGCGATATCCCCATTTACATGGCTGTAAACATCCACTTTGTCAGGCTAGATCCACATGTCTTGCACTAAGGAGTTCAGTGTATACCTCTGCATTGACCAGATTGTGTCAGACTGTCCACATTTATTGGTCATATCTCTGTTGTATTCCACAGGATCATTACTGTGATTTATGTGGTACTTCACTATGCTGATCTTATGATGTCTGTCAGTAACTGATGGTGTACATTTCAGTAGCAGAACTGAGATCCCACACAGCATGTCTGTTAACACAATCCCTGTTACTGTAGCAACATTCCACATTTATACCTGCAATACTTACATGACATCCCCTTGCACTAAGAGGTTGTGACTATTAGTGCTGAGGTATGACTCCAGTACAATATTATTGGCATATGTTATGTATATATATATATATATATATATATATATATATATATATATATATATATATACATATACACACACACACACACATATATATATATATATATATATATATATATATATATATATATATATATATATATATATATATATTTATATATTTATATATATTTATATGGGTCCCCTTCACATGGTCGACTTTTCACAAAGTCAACTTTCATATGGCCGAAACCATATGATCAACTTTTGAAAAGCCGAACATGGGGAACCGCTATCTCCATACAGTGCGGAATGGGAAAATTTCCCTCTTCCGCACTGTAGTGGAATCTCAGAGTTGGTATATTTAAGTTACGGGGGGGTTTGGGGGGGGCTTTCCCACCTGCTAACAGTTTAAAGGTAAATGTCCATTGTGTTTTTTGTGTTTGTATTACATGGTCGGCTTTCCAAAAGTCGATCATATGGTCTTGGCCATATGAAGGTCGACTTTGTGAAAAGTCGACCATGTAAAGTAGACCCATGTAAATACACACACATATATATATATATATATATATATATATATATATATATATATATATATATATTTATACATATTCTTGTTATGTGTAGACATGACTGTTGTATAAACCTTCCCAGATGTATCACACCATATTTATCTGATATGTGTATATTTAGATTTAACAGCATACTTGATTCAACACTAATATCACTAACAAGTACTACACATTTGTAGAAGTCAAAGCAGTTGTTTAATACTATTCAGTATGTGTACTGACAGATATACTGGAAAAAACAACAACCATCTTCACAGCTGTGATGGCATAGTGGTAACTGCTATGACTGCAGTGTACAGTGTCCTGGGTTTAAGACATGCAAGGGCTGTTTATTTTGTTGCTAGGCAGAACAAGGGCTGTTGGATACAGAGTGGTTAAGGCAGTTTTGAGCAGCTTTAAGCATGTTTTCATGTGTTTGCCCGATGATAAGTGCTGCTAACATATGGTTAAATGAACAGGCGCTTACAGCGTGTAGGCTTTGCTTACCAGTGCGCAAATCAGCTTAGCATTTACATTTAAGCAATGGTTACACCTGTTAAGCATAGCTTAGCCTTGGTAACGAGTTATCACATTCCAGTCTGATAAAATAGCAGGGTAATGACATCTTTAATAAGTGTAGTTAATTCCATGTACATAACATGCTTCTATGTACTGTCATTACAATAGCAAGGGGTGTGAGCATACTGTCTGGGACACCTGAGTATATATGGCTAGTACAACAATCTTTTCCTTTTGTATGTGTTTCATACATGGGTAGTATCCCAAGTTATATGCAGTCACACTTGCATGTATTGTATCATTACATTACTACTGTTAACAGTGCTTTCCCAAGTAAGAGTAGATTGCAGATTGAAATACTGGAACCATACACCCCTGCATGCAAACCTGGACTCTGAGTACTGACTATCATGTTTGTTTTGGTCCAGCGTTTGGAGGTTCCCAATGTCTCTGTTAATGAGATCCATGAAGATGCGCTCCATAGCCTTGCAGACCAAGCTAGTCAGGCTTATAGGGTGATAGTTCCTGGGGTCTGTTGTAGCTCCACCTTTGTGGAGCAGAATAACCGTTGCTGTGTGCACTCTATGAGCATGTAGCCTGTTGAGAGGCTGAGTTTGAACAGTGCGTTTAGGCGAGGGGTTAGTTCATCTTTGAACTCATATAGGACGCAGCCTGGGACACCATCCAGTCCCCTTAATTCTGTGTTTTTGGCTTTGGAGAGGGCTGTTTTAACCTGAATGTCTGTGATTTCAGGGGCACTACGTTCTTCTGTTATGGTTATGGGCCCTTTTGGGGGTGAGAGGGGGGTGAAGTTTGCACTGAATCTGTCTGCCAGAATGTTGGCGATATCGGTCGGTTCAGTGTATTTTGTGCCATTCTGCACTAACTCCGAGCAGCTCTGGGAATTGCCACTTAGATTCTTGACATAGTTAAAGAATGCCTTGTAGTTATCTTTGGAGTCCTTGGCAATTTTTCTTTTGAAGCTAACCTTGGACGATTTTATGAAGGATCGTAATTTCTTGCTGATACTGATCAGGGATGTCTTCCCCTCTTGGGATTTTACTCTTTTCTGTACTAGTTTCCTCCTTCTATTGTATAGCTTGTCTATGGCAGGGGTCCACCAGACTGGTTTCCTTTTCTTGGAGGAGTGAGTCTTGGATTTGTTTGGGATAGCATGATCCATGCATTCTTGCAGGTGCCCGTAGAGTGCATTAGTAAAGGATTTTGCAGCTTGGGCAGCGTTATCCTTTAGCATAGGGAATTTTAAACTTTCCACCTTGTCTTAATGTGAAGTTTGCTTTTGAAATGTTTTTCATGGTGGTTTCTTTGACCATGGGTGGGGGCATAATGTGGATATCCAGAGTGATTAGTTTATGGTGAGATCTAACCAGCGAGGGGTTGACTTCCGGTGTGGAACACCGGTCAACCCTGTTGGTGATGACCAGGTCCAATATGTTGTTACACATTTACACCCTTACCTACATAATGTAACCTACACCTACAACTTCCCAACACAATAACATACCCTAAAATCCATACCCAAAACTTTAAAATGAAAGCACTTACCTGAATCTCCAGCTATCCATTAACACAGCTTACCATGACAATCGAACCACAATTCAACATTTCTGTATTCGGTTATGTGGTCTTTTGCTATTTTTGTCTCGAGATACTAAAATTCGAGATTTAAGTATTTTGAGAGATATATATATATATATATATATATATATATATATATATATATATATATATATATATATATATTTATAATTTCACTTCATCAACCAAAAACTGTGGTTCATTATATCTGAAACTGATTTGGTCAAGACTACATTTCATTGAAACACAGTTCATTAAAAATGTTTTATTCACTAAGTACAACTTCAAATGTTTTATTGAAGAAGGGCAAGACCCCTGCACCCCCAGCCATACTAACTCCACAGTCTTACAACTGCAGAGAAAAATAATACTCCTGAGGCATTGAATCACTACTGGAACATATACACTAACTTTTAGACTTAGAGGTACAACTAAAATGCGGGCATTAGGAAGGAACTAATAATGAGTAACATTAATTTGCATTATAACTCTTATGCTCCAAAATGAAGACAATAGTCATTTTCTACAGGTTAACATAGTTTTTGATTTACTCAACTGTGGTTTACATCAAATGAATTTTTGATCAAATGAAGCACTGTTTTTCTTTTTAAAACAAATGATCTATAACTATATATGTAAGTGTGTATATATATATATATATATATATATATATATATATATATATATGTGTGTGTGTATATATATATATATATATATATATATATATATATATATATATATATATATACACATATATACACATATACATATGATCATCGAAGACCAGAGGATCGAAGTTCTGAAATATCAAACCTTACAAAAAAAAGAAATCTAAAATGTGAAAACGTCTTATTTAATGTTTTTGCGGGGGGCAAGCCCCCCTGCACCCTCGACACCTACTGCTACTTAAATATACCAACTTTGAGACTGCACTACAGTGAAGAGAGTGGTAAAGTTCCTGTTTCACGCTGTATGGTGATCCCCATTCACAAGGTTTGATATTTCAAAACTTCAATCACCTGGTCTTCATGGACTAGTGATTCAGTTTTCTGAAATGTTGATCCTTTGAAGGAGACATATATATATATATATATATATATATATATATATATATATATATATATATATATATATATATTAATATATATTATATGGGTCTACCTGATATCATCAAAATATATATATATATATATATATATATATATATATATATATATATATATATATATATATATATACTAATATATATTATATGGGTCTACCTGATATCATCAAATTTTCAGTTAATCGACCTTGAAAATCATGAGATGACACCACCAAAAAATTACTTTACCGAACAATCACATCACCAGAATATTACTCTGGGAACTCAGTCACTTAGCCTCCATTTCAAAATAAACACACCAAAGCATATCAAACCCAGCATATCCCATTATCCACTTTTACAAGAGGTTTTAAGGAATCACACAGTGAAAACTCTAGCTTGGCTAGGTTTTTCTTGTATTTTTTTTACTAACTGGATTGGTTGTGTGTCCTGTTTATTCTTATATTTATTTTTTAGATGGGATTTGTTTGCAGACACCTTAATGGTTATGGAAATAGGCTAAGCACACCAACCCTGTGTTTCCAAAGGTTAGTCAAACAGTCCACATACACTTTACTGACAAGGTCATAAGAGGTTTTAAGGAATCACACAGTGCAAACTCTAACTTTGCTAGTTTTTTCTTCTAGTCTTTTAATAATTGAATTGGTTGTGTGTCTTTAAACTCTCAGAACTACGCATACATTTTACATAACTCACTGGATTGCAAGCTGTCTCACATATAGGGCCCACAGAGTCAGGATCTGTGAGACTGCCTCTACGAAGAGACCAGTCACCAGTGGAGTACCTCAGGGCTCTCTGTTGGGCCTGCTCCTGTTTGGCATCAACTTCTTGGAAATCAAGGCTTATATCAAAGGCCTCTGTCTCACCAAGTTCAGAGATGACTGTAAATTGGGAGCTATCATAGATTCCCCCCACAACACAAATGTCTTACAAAAGGGTCTGACACAAACAAATGACTTGTGCAAAAGTCATGGATTAAAACTCAATGCAAAGAAATGCATTAGAGCGCCGTTTGGGAAAGTATCCACCCAAGCTAATTTCTTCATTGATAAAACATCCCTAAGAACTGATCTGATAGTTAGGAATCTGGGAACATATGTAGACAGTAATCAGGCATTCAACCAACAATAATCCAAGATAGCAAGAAAATCATTCTGTGTCATCCAACTCATAAGCAAGAGTATGCCATCCAGGTCCTAGGAAGTTCTAGTACTACTCTACTCAGCCCTTATCAGACCAAACATTGAGTACAAGGCTCCCTTTGGCATGTACCTAACCAGGCACATGCAACAGCTGGAACACCCACAAATATTCATCACCAGGAGAATTCAGGGTATGAATACCCTGTCCTACACAGATTGCCTTAAGGCCCTATCTCTGTACTCAGTCTCCTACAGGATAAAGAAAGACAATCTATGTCTACCATATAAGGCATCAGATCTAGCTCTGTTGTATTTCTTGCACATCCACAAGACAAACAACACTAGAAACACTAGATCCAAGGGCCTAAACTTTATCTGCAACATAAATAGAACCTGTTGGTGGAACCAATATGTGTCTCAAAGGATCACATCATGGAATAAGCTTCCCATCTACATAAAGCAGAGTTCATCCCTAACCCAATTAAATAAAAACCTTGATCATTGGATGGGAATTTGCAAATTCACTCCCTTTCTGACCTCCATGTCTCTGATGGACAGATGTTGACAACAAGTAAATTAATCTCCAAATAATATACCCCATACATAACCATTAGCTAACTCTTTACTAACATACCTCACCACATAGGTGTCCGCAGAACTCAGTAACAAAACTGGTTTGTTTAATTGTGTTAGGCCTTCTTGTAGGATGTTGGTGTTATGTGAACATGGTGAACCAGAGGCCTTTGGTTAGGCTTGCAAAGACCTTACTGGTCATTAGTCTACTATGAACCTATGAACCTGTGAAGTGCACTTCTTGTCCTTCCCCCGAGAATGTTCCTGCAATATGACAAACCCAAAGCATTCTGGTTCAATAGAATGAGCCACAACTGGCCTCACTCTCATTTCTCTTCCTCTTAAGCTGGTTCTTCCAGTGTATGAGTCATTAATCAAACTTTGTTGCCTAGATTCACGCTAGGGATCTCTTCAGCGTACCATTGACCCAGCGTACTGCAGTGAAGTTTCCCTGTTTTGTAATTGGTTTGCTGTAGTATTTTACTTATCTAATGTATGTTGCAATTACTGTAAAGGAAGCAAAAGAAATCTGGCATTGTTTTATCAATCTTTTTATCAGGGCAATTAGTGGCACTTCAATTTCATCTTCTAAAGACTAAATTATTTGTAATCAATTGATACTGTTCTTTATATTTCATTTAGAAAAAAGAGATTTGATACAGTTAGAAAATATGCCTGGCAGTTTTTAAATTATTCATTATCCTATGGCAGAAAGATCCAGAGCTACATCTCTGACCAAAAAGACCCCAGGGACCTATGTCAGGGTATTCAGCCCATAACTGACTACAGACCACTATCTTCACAATGTGAGGAAAACAAAGGATTCCTAAATATGCTGAATGTCTACTGCAGCAGATTTGAGGAAGGAAACTGAACAACAGCAAAGAAAATGCCCATCGGCCATAACGAGAAGATGCTCACTCTCAACCCAGCTGATGTCCAGATGGCACTGTGCAGAGTGGGTCTATATTATAACATCAAAGTCTTAAAACTTCGAATGTTATAATATCAACCCCTATTCAGGGAACGCTTGAAATAGCTAAGCTGCAGAACACCGAATATTTTCCTAGGGAAAGTATTCGGTGGGCCATTTCTGCGGCTTCACTATTTTCTCGACTGCGGTGTGAAGGTGACAGACCAGGTTAAGGTAAGTGTGCGAACAGACCGAAGTAAGGTGAATGTGTGATAGTTAGCGACCTTAGGGTTAGGGACCGGGTAAGGTGAGTGTGCGATAATTAGGGACCTTAGGATTAGGGAGTGGGTATGGTGAGTGTGTGTTAGTTAGGGACCTTAGGGTTTGGGAGCAGGTAATGTGAGTATGCATTAGTTAGGGAACTTAGGGTTAGGGAGCGGGTAAGGTGAGTGTGTGTTAGTTAGGGACCTTAGGGTTTGGGTTGAGTTAAGGTAAGTGGATAGCTAGTAGTGTATGTATGGTTTAGTGTAGTGTTCTGTGAAGTGTGTATGTGTGGATTATGTATTTTGGTGTGCTTGTGCTGTGTGTGTGTATTCTCGGAACAGTGAAATTTTTCCCTTGGAAAAAATTCACTGTTCTGATCTTTCGAGTATATCACATTTCGAGATTCCAAGGTCGAGCTTATGGTGTTCGACATTTTGGAATTTCAATAATGTGATGTAGACCTGCAGAGTTAACCCGAGAAAAGCAGCTAGGCCTGACAACTTCTTAGGGTGTGTGCTCAGCATCTGCGCAGTCCAACTGACAAATGTTCTCATGGATATCTTCAATAACCCTCTGAGTCAGCAAATAGTTCTGAAATCCTTTCAGGATACAACAATCATTCCATCAACAAAGAAGTCTCCACCATATTGCCTAAATGACTACTGCCCTGTAGCCCTTACCTCTACAGTGATGAAGTGCTTTGAAAGGCTGGTCAAGGATGCCACAACATCTGGGCTGCTTGCTGATCTTGACCCTCTGCAGTTTGCTTACCGAGCAAACCACTCTATGGCAGATGTCATCTCTCTAGCACGTCATCTAGAACTGGAACATCTTGAGAATAAAAACACTTAGGCGAGGGTTGTATTCATTGACTTCAGCTCTGTTTTTAACACAGTCATCCTTCTTCATCTGGTAATGAGGTTACTCCAAGTAGGCATCAATACTCCTCTTTGTAACTGGATTTTTGACTTTCTCACAGACAGACCTCAGAAAATGTGTGCAGGGAATAACTCCTCAGATAGCATCACTCTTAATACTGGAGTCCCACAAGGATATGTACTAAGTCCCTTGCTGTTCACCCTGTTAACACGTGATTGTACAGCCAGGTACAATAGAAATCACATCATCAAGTTTGCTGATGACACAAAGGTGGTGGGCCTCATCAGTAATAATGAAGAAACAGCATATAGAAATGAGGTGGAACAACTGATTATCTGTTGTGGAAATAACAACTTAGCACTAAATGCGAACAAGGCAAAAGAGATAATTGTGGACTGCAGGAAAACACCCAAGGAACATTCTCCCCTCACCATCAATGGGGAAACAGTGGAAAGAATGAAATGCACAAAGTTTTTGGGAGTGAACATTGATGAGGACTTGTCTTGGAACACAAATAATAATGCCATAGTCAAGAGAGTGCACTAGGAATTGCACATCTTAAGAAGGCTGAGAAGAGTGAATCTCCCATTGACAGTTCTCACTACCTTCTACAGAGATTATATAGAAAGCATCCTGATGAACAACCTCGTAGTATGGTATGGTATGGAAGCTGCTCTACCTCTGAACGCAAATCCCTCCAGAGAGTGGTGAAGACTGCCGAGAGGATCATTAAGACCACTTACCACCTATCCATGACTTGTACTTATCCAGCTGTCTCAGAAGGGTCAGAGTAATAATTAAAGTCTGCACTCACCCTCCTTGCAGACTGTTCTTGCATCTATCATCTGGAAAGCACTTCTGAAGCATACGTTGTAGAACTAAAAGATTCAGGAACAGTTTCTTCGCTAATGTCATCAGGGTGCTAAACTCTAGTAACCACTACACTGCATGATGGCCACCTAGTTCAGTAGAAACTGTCTCAAATCGTGCATTAACCCAGTTATCAGTCTCAGCAGTATTTGCCATGACTGTAACTTATAGCTCATCTAGGGCAGTAGCAATGCAGTAAAATATCTCTTCTTTCAGTGCAATACATGTTGTGAATTCATAAATTAACCATAGTGCAACACTCTAAGGTCCATACTGCAATACTCTAATGTTCACAGTGCAATACTCAAATGTCTCTTTCTGTGCAAGGATCAATGCAATGTCTTAACCAAGTATCTGTGCAATACTATCGTCTCATACAATGTTCACTTTGAAAAGTGTTAAAATGTATTTCTAATTATGTGCAATATTAGTCTGTCTACCTGCATGTCTGTGATGTAAAAGCTTGGTGTTATATGTGTAAATGTCTGTGAAAATGGTCTATATGTTGTCTGCACATCGAGTCCAGAGACTCAGAATTTTGTACAGTTTTTGCACTTGTGTGATTTCTGAATGACAATAAAGTTTACTTTGACTTTGATTTTAAAGAGATTTTCTTCCTAGCATGTATATTGTACAAAGAAAAAGTTTAGAAATTAAAGCAGCAATTAACGTTGTAAATATTGAATGCTGGAAAACACTGAACCATGATATAATTGAGGTAATTGCAACCAGTTAGTTTTTTTCTGTCTGTGATTTGAACATATGTATTTCAGAATAATTACAGCACAAAAGGAGGAGCATCAGTGATTATTTAAAACAAGCAGAAAAGTCAGAGCACATCAGATGACAAGGTGGGCTGTGAACATTTTCTAGCAAGCTGCTTGTTTGCCAGCTCTCTGAGGAAAGTGTGAAGAGACAAGACATTTCTCAACCAGTCCTTCAATAAAAAAAATACCTCTAGGTGTCCAAAACATTTCTAGAGTGACGACTTCTATGCTTATTTAATGCATAATTCAGACGTTGACATTTATAACTAATATAACTGACATGCAGTTAATTATAATGAAATATGAATCAGTGAATACCTCTAATGCAGTTTGAGCCATACTACTTCTTTGACTGATTCCAACAAAAAAGCTCTTGCTGACTTATATTCATTGCCACTTCATTAAATATTTCCATGAATATACTAATTATTAACACTAGCATTAATGACAGCAGATCACTTGTTCAAAATCACACTGCTTTTCCATTTTATGAGATCTCAGAAGGTGTAACAATATTACTGACCACTGTGATGATCTTCACAACCATCACAGACATCTTTGGGAACATACTAGTGGTGCTCTCTGTGTTACAAAACAAAAAACTCAGGAATGCTGGTAAGTACAGTTCTCCAAGATGTGATAGTTTAAAATGTATAGATCATGTCTACCCTTAACTTCAGCCAACTTTCAGATGAATATTATGCCACTTTATTCAGTTGTACTTCTGTAATGAAGAAGTTGTCTGACATGAAGATTGGTGGCAGTGTAGTGCACTTTGTAAGGCCATGGACTGCTGACGGAAGTGTATACAATGAAGGAAGGTATGAGTCTTATAACTTTCTACAAAACATTTTGCATCTCTAAGCAAGGAGTTGACTAGTTAACCAGAGCAAGACTACTAATTCTCACAGAAAAAATATTTTTTTTTAGTGAGTGGCAACAGTTATGCCATATATCCTTATAAATAAACAACATGCATTAATCATAATTATTTCAATGTGATGCCTCATATTCAAAACACAAAAACTAGTTGTAGTACTGGTGGCAAATTTTGTAACCTTATTATACCAAGCCTCTAGCTTATGTTTGTCTGTAGCCTGAATGTTGGTCAAGATGGGAAAAGGTAAGTAGTGGCAAGAATGGATTTGGTGGTGTCGCTAACAAACATTTTATACCTGAAGAACATTGTTAAATTCTTGTTGAGTCTTTTTATGTTATTTTCAACACCTAGGTCAAATTTAAGGTTTGTATGGGAGACTACTTCAAATTTGGTTTTGTTTAGTGAAAATATTTTGAAATTCACTTTGTCAGGTATGTGTGCTTGGAGAAAAATAGCAGTGACTTTACTTTTTCATGGCTGAGTAGTAGTTGGGCATTATGAGCCATTTCTCGACTGAGGAAAAAGCTTTTTGTGAAATATGGAGGAACTGAGGTAGATTATTAAATGCAGATAGAAATGTGAAATGATAAGCATATTGTTTAAGAGATGCTGGAACTGCAGAGATATGGAGGTCATTGATAAACATATTAAAGAGAAAGTTACCAAGAATAGAGCTTTGGTGTACACCAGTGGAAATGTGCATGTAGGAAGATGGAGTACTCTGTTCTTTTACAGACTGGATACTGTCAGTCTGTTCTTTTACAGACTGGATACTGTCAGTGTTTCAATAGCTATTTAACTGACAGTATCCAGTCTGTAAAAGAACAGACTGGATACTGTCAGTGTTTCAATAGCTATTTAACTGACAGTATCCTGTCTGTTCTTTTACAGACTGGATACTGTCAGTTAAATAGCTATTGAAACACTATAATAAAAAAGTGGATAGTCCAAGTTGAAACATTTTGTACATAAGTTTAGGGTGAGGAACTGTATTGAAGGCTTTAGACAGGTAAAGAAATAGAGAGGAAGCAAGTGTGCCTGACACCCTGTATTTGCTTATGTCAGTTAATGATAACAGGGCAGTAGTTGCTCTGGGTGCTGGGGGGAAGCCATGTTGGGTAGATGTTAAGAGACATTGTGTAGCAGATAGTGGGGGTAGTTGTTTACGAATACATCTTTCAGGAACTTTTGATTGAGTTAATATCATAATAGGCCAAAAGTTGTAGATTTCAGCAGAGATTCCACCTTTATGGAGAGGGATAAAGTATGATTTTTACCATAATGAGGATACATAAGATTCAGCTACTGACCTGCTGATAAAGACAAAGACTGTGTATGCTATGGTATCAGCAGCTGTCTTTAGATATTCAGGTAGGAGGTTGTCAGCTGCAGCGGAGCAGGGTTTGACTTTTAGTAGCATTTTTTTGGGTTTTTTTTGGTCATTGATATAGAAACCAATCCTATATGGAAGTCACTAGCAACTGATAGAGAGGATGAATAACATTCATTTGTTGAAGATGGGTGGGTGGATTAAAGCAAGTGGTAGTGTGTGCGTGTGTGTGTGTTTGTGTGTGTGTGTGTGTGTGTGTGTGTGTGTGTGTGTGTGTGTGTGTGTGTGTGTGTGTGTGTGTGTGTGTGTGTGTGTGTGTGTGTGTGTGTGTGTGTGTGTGTGTGTGTGTGTGTGTGTGTGTGTGTGTGTGTGTGTGTGTGTGTGTGTGTGGTGTATGGAGAATGTTGGTTTCAGTCTAACCTCTTGATCACATAAATAGTGGGATTGCATGTTATTGTGGGGGTGGGAAGCACTAGATGAGGGTGAAGAGTTTTTAGTTAGGGAGGTAATGCTTTGCATAAGGTGGGTATTGAATAAGATAGCAATTTCTGGTGGAAAGCTATTATGAGGCTGGGCTCCTTATATGAACCCACATATAACAGGTTATGTGCTGAGGTCCAACAGTTTTAGAGTCACTTTTGTGCTGAAGTTGTTGATGGTCATAATATTGTTTTTTTTTGTTTGTTTGTTTTTTTTTATCTAAGTTAACTTGTTTTTGACTCAGATTGGGTAATTCTCAAAAGAGTTGCAGGTTACTGGAAGTCTTATGCTTGAGACATTCTTTCTATGCTTTCTCTCTGTTAGGTATAAGGTATCAAAAGTATTGACTGCCTCACTGAGTTGGTGAGCTTTCAGGACAGACCAATTAAAAGCTTTCGTTGAATTGATGAAAGAGTCTTTATTGAATTTGCCAATTTTTTTGTAGCTATTCTCAGCCTTGTTTCTTACTCTGATCAGTATTAAGTAATTAGATCAAATCTTAGTTCAGACATATATTAGCATACAGCTTTAAGTGCTAGTTCTTGAGAAGAAAAATATTATGCTAATTTGGAAAATAAAAACAAATAACCATATATGGTACAGTTCACAGCCATGATGCCACATGTTGCTTCCTTTTTGATAAGAACTCAGTGTAATAATTCATTTCTGTATGACAGCATGGCAACTTACACCTCCGCAGTCTTACCTCATGTATAAATACAGCTGATATGGAGTTAATTTGTGTAAAAATGCAGTTTTCTATCAGGTCCATTGTTCTTTAGTCCCAAAAGCTTCTTTTATAATGGAACTATTCAGAAGATTACATCATTATAAAGCAACTGAGGAGATTGTTACAGGAATGGTCCCTGGGCTGGCATTTAGCAAATAAGAAAACACAAACGTTGAGAAAAACACCTTTATAAAACAGCAAAGCTTTCAGGTTACACACCCTTCTTCAATACTAATACAAGGTTCAATAAAACTATCCATTTAAATAAGAGTCAATATTGATCACATGACATGCAGCCCAAAAAAATCACGTGACAACTACAAAGCATTAAAATTACTAACAATAAAATATAAATACACTTTATACACATATGAAATACAATTATATAAATAAATTCATAAACCTATCTACTCATGTTTAACATCTAGCAGCATAACCTAGTACGTTGTAACTTAACCAAAACTGGTTTTAATGTAACAGCAGAATTCAAACCAGGTGAATAGTCAGCTGATAACCTTAGTATCCATTCATACACTTTTATTTCTAAAAGGTTATTGATATCACCCCCCCAATTGATGTATATACCATATCAATAACCCTAAATTTAAATTTATGTTCAATACTATGAGTACTTATATGTTTATATAAGGAATTTTTTTCGTCTGCCCTTCTTATCTCAGATTTATGCTCAATAATTTGTTTTTTTTTTAAACTTCTTAGTTGTTTTTCCCACATGAAATGAAGGACATACAGTGCAAGTTGCTAAATAAACAACATTATTACTAATACAGGTAGCTACTATATTAAATGTATGCATTTTTATGTGTTATAGGATGGGTAAATGTGTTACTAGTATTAGAATCTATAATGTCAATGCAACAGGTACAATTCATAGAGCCAAGAGTACCACGTTTAAAAGAACTTTGTTGACTACATTTTTCTTTAAAGTCTTTATAACATAGTCTGCTCTCTAATGTTTTCATGTTCCTATATGAAAAATATGCTCTATTGCCTAAAACAGCCCTGATGTCCGCGGATGCCATCAAGACAACTCTATATTTTTGAATAATATATTTAACTAAATATGTCATAGTATTATAAGTTGTCACATATCTAATTTTATCTTCCTTCAATACACACTTATTAAGATCATGTAAAGATTCATCTGATAACAGAAAAATCGGTTTCAATTTTGTTTGTCTATCCACTATAGTACTGGCTTTAATGGCTAATAGTAATTCAGAATCATAGCCACTACTTAAAAATTCATCCAATGTTTCATCTAACTGGGAAAAAAAACATATATCATCAGTATTCAATCGGCTAATTCTACTAAATTGTGCCATCACAATACCTTTAAAAACATGAGAAGCATGCATACTGGTATTATGTATATACCTGCATGAACCTCTTTTCTGTGTACAGCAGTATTGAGCAAGCCTTCCTTTAATTCAACCTTAAGATCTAAGAAAGTTATAGAACTATCTGAATAATCCATTTTAAATTTTAAGAAATCAGTAGTATTATTCAAACAATGTATACATTCAATCAATTCAGCAGGGGACCCTTTCCAAATTAAAAAACAATTGTCCACGAAATGTTGATAGAAGCATACATTCTTGTTCAAATGATTAATACTATCATAAATGTATGTCCTTTCCCATTGAAATAAAACTAAATTTGCATAAGTGTTAGCTACTGGTGTGCCCATTTCCACACCAGTAAGCTACAAGTAAAATTGTTTGTTAAACAGAAAAATATTGTTGGTTAAGACCATATCCAGTAAAGAACAAATATTTTCTATATTCCTCGCTGGTAATGAGGACTGGATGGTCAAAAAATCATGAATAGAATTAACTCCATATTCATTTGGTATAACAGCAAATAAAGATGAAATATCTAAAGTCACAAATAACAAATCCCCTCTGTTCAAAGTAGTAACATTTAAACCATTAAACCAATGTTTCAACTTAAGAATAAAATCTGTAGTATCTTTCAGAACAGTGTTACATTGTACTAAAAAAGGTTGCAACTGTTTCTGCAAGTAAACAGAAATAGGCTCAGTGAGCCAACCATTGCCAGAAACGATAGGTCGCATTGGAGGTTCACACAATGACTTATGGATCTTTGGTATACCATATAATTGTGGTACAGTAGGACAAGGGACAGTAAAAAAATGAAATAGATCTAAATCAATATCACCACTAAGTTGTAAGTCATATATCATCATATTGACAGAACTAATGCATTTCTTAACATCAACAGGTGTAATAGCTTTAAATGCATGAACATCCTGAAGCAAGGCAGCTACAGATGATAAATACTTAGTCCTATCCATAATTGCCACCACACCCCCTTTGTCTTCCTGCTTGATGACTATGTTATTATCCGCCTGTAGTTCTTTAAGAGCTAAAAATTCTTCATAAGTTAAATTATAGAATTTTTTAGTTATATTTGAATATATACATCTCAGTTCCATTTCACATAAATCATTATATGCTATAAGAACAGAAATATTAACGGATACAAATGTGCTACGCCTTCTACAAACTGATTGAGTAAAAATATTGTCCTTAAACATAACTTTTAAATTTACATTCCTAATGAACTGTTTGAGATCAGTCAGTGCAGCAACTAAGTCATCACTTGACATCGGGATAAAGCTAAGGCCTTTCTGGAGCGATGCATAATGAGAAGCTTCCAGGTTAAAACTTGACAAATTTAAAGTACCTCATATTATCGTCGGATTATTTTCCCTTGCTTGGCCAGACTGTTGTTCTTGCGTTTGGTTGGATATGCTGTTTGTCTTATAATTGGTCTCCCTCTCGATGTAGATCGCTCTATCACTCTCTCCGGCTGGTCTAGTTGAAAACACTTTTAAAAAAGGTTTAATGTCGACTGGTGCATTTTTTTAGCATCATTAGTTTTTCTATTATCATTCCCACTCTCCATTTCTCCCCCAGTCAAACGTGAGGCAGCACTTGCATCAGCTGATTGTGACACAACCAAAGTAAGTGTGGTCATGACCATATTATTGGATTCATTAACTGATGCCAGTTCCTGAGAGGAGCTGACTATTCACCTGGTTTGAATTCTGCTGTTACATTAAAACCAGTTTTGGTTAAGTTACAACGTACTAGGTTATGCTGTTAGATGTTAAACATGAGTAGATAGGTTTATGAATTTATTTATATAATTGTATTTCATATGTGTAAAAAAGTGTATTTATATTTTATTGTTAGTAATTTTAATGCTTTGTAGTTGTCACGTGATTTTTTTGGGCTGCATGTCATGTGATCAATATTGACTCTTATTTAAATGGATAGTTTTATTGAACCTTGTATTAGTATTGAAGAAGGGTGTGTAACCCAAAAGCTTTGCTGTTTTATAAAGGTGTTTTTCTCAACGTTTGCATTTTTTATTGGATATTTTTTACAGCGTCTCAGATTTGTAGCAATTTAGAAAATAAGAACAGGTTTTCAGTACGGAAGAGACTATTGATTCAGGATTTTGTTGTGTGTGTGCAGAAATGTAGTTTCTAGAAAATACATGGGATGTATTTAGAATGTCCATCACAATAATTATTGCACTTTGTTCTGATCATCTGTAGCTGTTTTGCACCAGTACGTTATAATGGTATGTCAGGCTGTGCCATCCAAATGGTACACCACTGAAGTATGTTAGGCATCTCTGTCATTGTCTGTTACTGGCACAGAGATGAACTACTAAAACAATATATATTCTCATGTGAGAAGAAAGACAAATGTACAAGAAAATAGCTCAGGTACTTAGATTGAAAAGCAGTTTCACTAGTGAATTTAGCTTCACTGAAAATAATTTATTATCCAAAATCAGTGTTTTTATCTCATTAAAAAATTATTGCAGCAGACTTTGGTATATTTTAAAAATAACATTTAATATGGATGATGGGTAGGAAGAGTCTGGTTGTAGTAAGGCACTGATGTCTTTAGTACTGTTAGTAGCAAAAAAGACATAATAAGAAGATGGAAAACAAATATAAAACACTCACTCACTCAAGGAAGTGTTAAGATTTATGAAATAAATTAAAATGAAGGAAAAAATGCATCAAACAGGGAACATAGCAAGTTACTAGAGATGGCATGCAATGCATATGAACAATATACTCAGTGTCTTATTTAGATAAATTAATGTTTAAGCAACTGTATGGAGATAGAACACAGCTGTTGTAGTCAAAGGTTTTATAAGCTGATATTTGAAGGGTTCATGATGCTTGTCTTTTTATTTCTTTGGTTACTGAATGTTAGTGGCCTATGCGAACTATTAAAATCAGTAAAAAGATACAAGATTTAAGAGGCTGATCTTAAGTTGTGACAACTGTAAAATGTAGAACAAAAGTCCAACATGCAAAAAACCGAATGAAGTAAAATAAAAGAGTTAGCAGGGAAGTAACATGGGTGAAAAGATATCCTAAACATTTTCTAATTATTTTTTGTTGGTTGATGCAAGCTTTTTGCAGTTCTTTCTCATGTAAAAAAACATTTCATTATGTTCAATAAATAAATAAAACACCAGCAAGAAAAAACATACACATTATACACAGAAAAAAAGAAATAAAAGATGTAGTTATCAAGTTTGATACATAAAAGCAGGCTCAGAAGTTGAGACTGAAAAATATCGTAGCATTAGGCAGACATGAAGCAAAATAGGTAATGGGAAAATTGCAGACTAAATAATGAAATCTAGAGAAAGAATACATTGACTGATTGGAAAAGTGATTATGCTGTGATAATTGACCTGTACTAAATGTTTACTGCTGATATCGCATTAACTAATGTAACAGTTAAATGGGTGATTTCATACTTGCGACCTAGGGTGTATAGTTGTTGACCATAATTTATTTGTTCTAAGTGTTATATGCTATGCTGATGTTTATTTCACTCTCAATTGAATCATTATAAATACTTCATTTCTGTTTGAAAAATTGTTGGGGTGAAAGGCATATTCTTTACTTGCTTAGCTTCTGTTTTATCTGTTAGTTTCAACAATTAGAATTGTGATTAGGTGCTAGTGAGGAATACTAACCATTTCTACTGTGTAATGTTGATTTCCATCAAGTTTATCTTTCAATTATTACCAAAATGTGATATAATATGCATTCATTTTGTGCCCTACAAGAAACTCTAGACATATTCATTAACCCAGGAAATGAATTATTCCATACATGAGAGAAGTCAGGTTATTGTATAATATGTTCTACTTCAGCTTCAGTTAATTATGATAAAGGTAACAATTTTTGGCTTGCACATGGCCTCCAATTTATATCACAGCATTTTTTTGTAGTACAACTACTGACATGTTTTCATAAAATAAACTCTTAGACATCATTCGTAATTTGATTGTATAAGATTAATGTGGGTAGCATAGATCTTTGGTGCGATTCAAATAACAATTCAGGTGCAGTAATTCTGATTTAATAGAAGTTTTCCATTCAACACAGATAGAATGAGATACTCAGGATTTAATTATTTGTTTTAGAATGTGTTAGTCCATTAATATGTCAACCATGTTATTATCAGTTTATACCCCTCATGCAAATAGAGCATATTTTTTTTCATGCTTATTTAAGAATGCCTCTGCATTTCTTATCCATAATATGATTCCTTCTGATAATTAAAACTCTCTTCGGCATCAGCTTTTTACAAATTACTTTCTCATGCAAAACATTCAAACAGAGATAGTTGGCAGTTGTAAGTCTTCAGCTATGCATGCAATCTGTTCGGTCCTTAATGGGCATTATTTAGTAAGGACAGGAGCTATGTTTTTTTTTTCTTTTTTTAGTCTCAAATATACTATGCTTGAGGATTGGCTTCTCCTTATTCTGTAATTCTTTTTGTAACTTTAACACTGATTACAAGTCATACCCTGCAACCTTCTGTGATCATTCATGGATGTATGTCCATCTAAAGAGCTCACTCACTAAAAAAAAAATCAGATCTGAAGAATTAATCCATGTTGTTTCAAAGAAGTCAGAGTTGCTGCCCAATTTCTCTTCTGAATTCAGTTTCACTTTTCAAATCAACATGATGTTAATATATAATTTGATACTTGATGGACTGTATTTAAGTCTTTGCTAAGAGGAATGCATATTAGTAAAGCCTCATACTTGGAAAAACTTAAACTAGAATAATGTAATCTCTGGATTTCCAAACATTTTCTTCAAAGATCTCAGGAAATGCTTTGTCATGAAGTTTTTACTCTAAAATCAATCCGATGGGAAATGAAGCCAGTATATATATATCTAACCAGTTTCTTTTTAAAGCCAAAATTGGGACTAAGTATGTAAAATTAGCAGCTGTGCATTCAAGGTTATTAGCTAACCTGCTGAAATTGAAGTACTGTTTTAACACTATTTATTCTCGAATGATGAATGATACATTGCTTGTGCAGCTATGAGATAAATCATCAGTGATTTTATAATGCATACATTGTTATTTATGTTTCTACTTACCCACAAATACATTGAGACAATATTAGGAATTAGCTTAGCATCTTTAAGACAATTCATATTTCAGTGGAAATTCCAGTCTTTTCAGCTAGACCATATTCTTATCAAGTTATACAATCATATTGAACTCCATGCTATTACAGATGTAAATAATCATATTTAATTCCAGGGTACTATAAATAAATATCTGAACCAAACCAAAGCTATTTTCACTTTTTTATTTAACTCAAAATTATTAAACTCTTCCTTTTAGTAACTTAAATACAAAAATCTATGTTTCCATTTTACCCTCCCCCAAAAATACCTAGTTGCATGTACTGTTATTTGATGTTACATCCAAAAATTCAGTCTGTTTTAATGTAGTTAAGAAAGACCCAGGGTAAAAACTTTTAATGTTCGATTTACTTCTTATGCACAATAACAAACTTGCCAATCAACTGGTATTCTTTGCTCTTTATGTTAGTAAAGTATTTGATTGAGTTTATGTATCTTTCCTCTTTGCAGAATGAGATATTTTCTATTTAGTTTATACATGCCATTAAATCTTAATAAGATTCAGCCTTGGCTAACTTGCCCATTAATGGTCAGCTGTTGGTTCCAACTCAGATTTTAAATAGCACGATGACAGCTTGACCCATTTGCTCTTACCATTTAGTTTTATTCTTTGGAATGCTTGCTCTCTAGACATCTCATATAACCAGACTTTTAAGGGAACAAAATAAACAGCTCTTATATCAGTATTACCACCCTTGCTGTCATACTTCTGCTTCCAAAATCACCCAAAACTTTACTAAGGCTAGTAAAAATAATCCATCAGTATAGTAATATATTCCCAGTTTATGGTTCCAGAATCATGAGTCAGCGCTTCTTTGTTGTAATATAAGTATTTATCTGGACTTAAATATTTAGGTTAAAAAAAATAAAACTGATTTTTGTTCTACTATTTCTGATTAATCCATATTTAAATAATTGAAATAATCCAAATGTTAGTCTTCTAACTAAAAGTTCCATTGTGAAAATGAATATATTTGCTAGAGTTTTTCTAAACACTTCATTTCTCATATTGACTTAGACTTCTTTATCTTTTAATTTTTTATTTATTAAAATAATCCAGAAAAAAAGACCTCATAAGATTAGTGTAAATGCTGACAAATTAAAAATCAAAATTTGGTATTAAAATGCCTAATCTTATTTTGTTTTGTTTTCTTTTCTTTTCTTTTTGCACTGCATCCAGAATTATTACACTATTTACAGTCTTGTGCCATTAGGATACTCTGTCAATACGCTACTTTGGGTTTCCTTAATCAAGGTCTTAATTCATCAAGCAGGTATATATTAAAAATTAACTGTTTTCTTAGCAAAACTTTTAAACTGATTTGTTAAACGTCCTTCCATTTTGCAATTCCTGATTCTAGGTATTCAAAATTGTATTAAGAAGATTAATTTTCTTTAATGATTTTTTTTCCTACTTGGAACTTAATCAGAACACCCAGATATAAAACCATACTCAAAGCTCTTATCATTGCTGGTTATCCTACACTTTAAATCACATGTCTGTATTACACTGTATGGAACAAAAAGCTGTTACTAACCTATATTTTAAAGGAGCGTTAGCATATTCCTAGAAGTTAATCCATACAATTACATTTGATTTGTACTTCATTATCTTTTTTTGTTGAACAGAGAAAAAAAATAGAACTGTTTTCCACATGTATAAACAATGCAAAAAACATCCCTTCTTGTCTTTCAAATATAATTTAATTGTCATTTCAGTATAACGCATAATCATTTGTCTACTGGTCACAACATTTAAAGAGGTCAATATAAATTTGGACTGAGCATAAATGTACAAACATGCATATCAGTTCTTACCTTATTCAAAATATAATTGCTAGTACTACTTACAAACACATGAGTCTGGAGTGTTTCTTCTCGGGCCTTTGTTGAAAATTAGCTTTGTTCCAAATTGGACTTTCCCAATAAACAAATGTTAAATAAAATAAAATAAATAAAGTAGTAATTCAAGACAATGAAGAATATTTACATAACACCTCATAAAATAGCTGCTGTGGGGAAATGCCACCACCAGAATGCTGAGTCTGTGGTAAAGATTCAGTGGTAGATTTAATACAATTTTTGTTCTGTGATGCTATCATGCCTAAATGGGATGTTAAACTTAATAACCTGGCAATTGTTATTTGTATCAGTAGGAACTATGGCTCTAAATGATTTGATTGTTTATCTGGTATTCTTATTTTGTAGCATTCTTCTCAGTAAAATGTATCTGTTTATCTTTGTTTCAGCTTGGATCAAGTTTTTTTCTTACAAAATGTGAAGAACATTGGATACTTTTCTGTTGACTTGTGAAAGGCAGTTATTGAAATACAACTCTCATTTTGAAAATACTCTAAAATGTTTATGGGATAATGAAAAAAATCATAACCTACAGTTTAAGTTTACCAAAGTGTGTTTAAAAAGACTCATATGCTTTGTGTTTTGATTTTATAAAATATATATTTCCATCCCTGCAGTTGACCATCCTTTCCTGGGTCTACTAAACTAATCTTAGCCTCCCCCAGCATCAAGTTGATCCAGGTCCAGGGACAGTGAGGACATTAAGCATTAAGGATGATGTTGCAGTATCATACTGATGCTAGGGAGCATGTTTTCAACCTAATTACACCTCAACAACTTTACAAGTATCATAACTGCTTCAGCAAGCGGTGCATGTGTGCTTTCATGCAAAAATAATGATTGGTCAAATGATTATATACAAATAGCTCATAACATTGCATTTGCAGTGAGCCTAGGCTACCTCCCATCCTGGAGGATGGGTGAATTGATGTTGGCTACTCATTTGCTTCATCCCTGCATGGCCCCCTCCAGATCCCATTCCAGTAGTTAAACACTAGTTGTCTGTGTCACATTATCTGTACCACAGAGTTGCTTTCTACAGTATATTGTTACTGACATAACCATGGTTCTCTTCATCACATAATCTGCATGCTTCAGGAAAGCTGGTAGCATGAGCTTGCTATAATAAGCCAGGTATGCTTGTAGCCCCTTACTGTTATAATTATATCACATAGTTTGCACTGTTTATGTGTTTTGTATGACGATAATGGAGCATTTACTCTAGAACAATGTCTGTATCTGTTTTTATTTTTATTTTTTTATCATATTTTGTCAGCAACTGATAGTTTACAGTTTTTGAGTATCATTGTTGTGTGATGCAGCCCATGTTTTTGATGAAAATAATAAAAATCATATTGTTACAAAATAGTCGTTTGAGGATTTTCTCTCCAGGAATTCACTGTATCAGTGTGCCAGTTTTCTCTTTTGTTAAACAAATGCAAATAAATAAATTATGTATCTGATGTGAAGACTACAGTGGAGCACACCACAATTTAGTAAAAAGTATCAAAAGGGTTTCTGAAAAAAAATATGACAGGTGCACAAATTCAAAATGCTTTATAATGTACTCTTTATTAATTCTGTTAGTAATAGGGATATCAAGACCTTAATCCATCAACACCTTCTACCTTTAAAACAAAACAAAAGGGGATTGGGGAAATGCCAGCCCCCTTATAAAAAGAAATACTAATAAATGTTAGCAAATTTTGGCCGACTGCACACAGTTCTCAAGCTTTTATGACATAAGGTTATAGCATTCAGTCAGTGTGATTCAGTACCTGATATATGTAATTTTGACAAAGTTATTAATCCTAAAATTTATTTTTGAGCTAATATATCATTTTAATATCTAAAAACATAAGCATCTTGAAAATGTCCTGCACATCATACGACCTTTAGTGATCTGACTTTGTGCACTAAAAGTAATGGTGCTGTTAAGTGAATTTCAATAAAATAAAGAAATCACTGGACAACATTAATTATTAACTTATAGATTATTACAGAACATATTCTTTGTTTCTTTGTGACCATGTAAGCTTCCTCAGTTTATAAATGGTTTTTCGATAAGCAAACACTCCATTATCATAGGTGACTTAATTACTCTACAACAACTGGGACACTTAAAATCAATGTCCCAGATATGATCCCAGGGTCTTTGTTAGTTAATATTAAAACCATTATGACCAAATATCATATAGCATATTTAACAGGTTTTAGAAAATGCTACTGCTACTAAATCATTGAAACGTTCACACGTTACTCTGATATATAAAAAAGGGGATAAAGAAGTTAAAAACTGTATGCCTATCAGCTTGACTTCCATACTTGGAAAATGTTTTAAAGATGTGAGATTGATTTAATTTTCAAAACCAACAGTAGTATTGTAATTAGTGATATTACACAACATGGTTATATAAAATACAGATATATGTTATGCAACATAATATGTTTTTATGAATAAATTATGGTAGCTTTTGATTTAGCACTTGTTCCAGGTGTAATAGTCTTAACCAAAGCCTTCAACTGTTTATCATTTTCATCCATTTATAAAATTCTAATTATACTGAATACTAACTGTTACATCATTAGATAGATAATGGAATGGCTATAGGACAGGGAAGCAATGTGTTAAATATGCACTGCAATACATTATTTAGTAATTGGTCTGTATTATCACAAGTTCTACAGGGATCAGTGTTTGGGACCTATACATAATGTCTTTTCAACCATTCTACGAAATAGATATCTGTGGATCCATAAGTACGTGGATGACTATGTTGGGATTTGTTGTACAAAACAATTAAGATTTTGCTACAGGTTTAACATGTAGTTGAGGCAAATGTAATATCATGTATTTTAGTGAAAAATACAAAGGAATCCAGTCTACTTAGATGAAGTAGAACTTAATGAAGTTCACAAATATAAAGATTTTGTTATTACTATTACTTCTGATTTGTCATTTAGAACTCATGCAAATCAGATCAGTACAAAGACCATGAACTTGACAGGATATTTACTGAAGAATTTAACCATCAAGAGATATTGGATACATGACATATATAAGACCTGTCATAGAACATTGCAGCATGTTTTTTATCTAGTCTCAGAGTCAGGTGAAAACTCTTCATAGGTGCATAGTTCATATGAGGTTACTAGGCTAGCAAACCTAGAACCTTTACAAACATAGCCATGTTAATCCCAAGCATACCCATTTGTTCTTTCTGGGTAGTTTGCAGAATGAATTTATGAACAGACTGGGTCTATGATCAACATTGGCTACTCCTGTCCATGAGGGGCATGGGTGCCACCCAGGGGCGAATTTGCAGTCTGCCATCAAATTATCTAAGTTGCATTTGAATAGGAACAAGTGAGGAGCTCTGTATAATGTAAATAGGAAGTCTATTCCAAAGAAGCAGCCGTCTCTGGGAGACATATCTTTCTCTGTTGAATGATCTGTTAATGTCACAAGCTAGGTTGAGATCCTGAGACTGAGTGACTCTTGTGCCATTTGACTTGAGGATGTGCAGCATTTCCATTAGGGCAGATTGCCCTATAGAAAAAAACAAGTCCAGGAGGATGAGGTGCCCAAAACAAAACCAATAAACAGGAAGAAGAGATAGATGTATTAAGGACCTTATGGAAAACAAACTTGGGAGAAACTTAATTAGAAAAGTGGGTACTTTCAAGTGTGGAGCATGCCAACAATGCCCTTTTATAGCGGATACTTCTGAAATTACTGTCAGTAACAGGAATAGACACATTACCTCTAAATCCTATTTTAATTGTGAAAGTAAGGGACTTGTTTACATTGCAACCTGTAAGAAATGTAAAGCATGTTACATAGATAAGACAGAAAGGTGTTTAAAGAAAAGAATATATGAACACATTTATGACATTAAGAAGGGTAACAACAGAAATGCATTATATAAACACACTTTGAGCTGTGAAGGTGTTTCTTACAGTTTTTTTGTATTAGATGAAGTGGTAATGGATGGTAGGGCTGGTTCTTGGGAGACCATGTTGGAATATAGAGAGGTTTACTGGCAACTAGTATTTAAAGCCAATAAGTGGCCGGGTTTGAATGGCATGGTCTCCCTAGCCCCAGTTTTAAAATTAAGAGCTGTGAAGTTATGAATTTCATGCACATGTGGCTCGAAATATTGTTCAACAAGATTGATTTTACTTGATTTTTTTACATTAATTTATTCATTTTTAACATGCATTCATTTTTTTATATTCATCTGTTTATTTACTACAGGTTTTGAAAGTGTGTTTTTAGATATTTAAAAGTGTTTTAAACAGGGAAAAGTTGTATTTATTATGCCTGTTTTTATGGCATGTTTAGAAAAGTGTTGAAATTTAATTCAGTGTCACAGGATTTTAAGTTTTGTCAGTGTACAAAGGTATAAATGGGGAGGGGTTTGGATTGTCAGCATTTTTCTGATGAAGCTGGAGACGAAAACGAACTGGTAGTAGTTTCAGTGTTATCATTGTGTGCTGTGTTGTGCTTTGCTTGCTGTGGAACACATTAAATGCTTTAAGGTAGTTACAGCTTGCGGGTGCTTTTTTCCTGTTTACAGATTGCCCTATAGGCCAGGCAGAAGTCAACTCTCAGCAGCCAGTAATATACCGAATTAAGTGACAGGACTTTCAGTCTGTCCATGTAGATCATGGTTTGATGTCCCTGTATTTCCTTATTGAGAAACCTCTAAGAACTCTTTAGCTGCTGCAGGTGTCTGGAAAGGTATGTGCAAAAGAGTGCATTATACTTTATTGATGGTCTGATGGGGGTCGAGTACAGTGGAGTTATAACATCCCTTAACTTGGATGCTATGCCTTTGCTTATGAAGAATGCTACGTAAAAGGCTTTCCTAACCACTGTAGAAACTTGATGGTCAAAGTTTAGATTGCTATCAACCTGTGTTCCCAAGTCTCACACCACTGGTTTAGAACTCAGGGGCATGCTGTCGATATTGCAATTTGTAAGGAATTCCATTTTGCCAAAGGGAATAATAACATATATATATATATATATATATATTTTTTTTTTTTTTTTTTTTTTTGCATTTCATTTTAGACCATGGCTTTGGCCACCAATCATTTGTTTGTGTTAGCTCTTCTTGTAATATGTTGACATCATTGGGGGACTCGGTGATTGTTCCAAGTTTGCAGTCATCAGCAAGCTTGGTGAGCCAAAGACCATCTACTTTGGCCTGGACGTCTGAGAAATAGATGTCAAACAGTAAGGGGCCCAGCACAGAGCCTGTGGTACTACACTGTTGATGGGTCTACTAGTGGAGGTGGAGTCACCAATTTTGACAGAACATGTTCTGTTTGTGAGCCAAATGGCTACCCATCTATTAACATAAGGGTTAATCCCTACCTGGGAGAGTTTCTCAAAAATACCAGAGTGGGAAATTATGTCAAAAGCCTTGGCAAGCTGAAGCTGTTTGTACTGTCTTACCTTCATCCATAGATTTGGTGGCATTCTCCAAGAAGTCCACTAAGTTTAATAAGCATGATCTATCCTTAGCAAAGCCAGACTGGGTTGGGTCCAGCTTTTGGAGGTCACCTATATCCTTATTGGTAAGGTCCATGAAAAACAGTTCCATGGCCTTGCAGATGAGACAGGTTATACTTATGAGTCTATAGTTCCCAGGGTCAGTTGATGCCCCCCCCCTTTGTGCAGGGGGATTACTGTTACTGCTCTGCATTCTGCAGGAACATAGCCAATTCTAAAGCAATAATTAAAAGAACGTAATGTGGGTCCACTTGTTTTAGATTGTTTAGTAAACAACCTGGGATAATATCTGTTCCCATTGAGGCTGTGTTCTTGGTCTTTGCAAATGCAGAGATGACCTGTTCTCTTGATATGCTAGGCAGAGGGCTGGCATCAGGCATGCTTTGGAATATGGTAGGTGGTGAAAGGAGTGTAAAGTTTGCACTGAATCTGTCAGCAAGCAGGTTGATGATATCTTCCAGTGTAGTATGAATGCTCCCATCAACAACCAGTTCAGCTCATAGCTGAGCATTCCCTTTTGGACTTCGGATGTAGCTAAAGAACACCATGTGATTTTCTTTGGCTAGAGATGCAATTTAAGTTTTGTAATTTGCTTTAAAATGACTTTACAAGATTTCTTATTTTCTTGTTTAGGCTTAGGAGAGAACTCTTCCTCTGCAGAATAATATCCCTCTTGCTTTTGGACAACAGTTTCGTCCTCTTGTTATATAATCTGTCTATACTTGAAGTCCAACACGATAACTTGTTTTTATAGAAAGACCTGGTTTTGATCTGGTCAGGTACAGCAGAGTATATGTAGTCGCTTAAGTGTTATATCATCACTTAGTAGGCTGTAGTTAGCTTTGGTAAAGTTTTTTTTATAATTTTTGCTCCTGTGAGGGTGTCAGTTCCAGTAAGTTACTTTATATGAGACTGATTTGTGGTCTGACCTAACCGCAGAAGGTATCACGCATGAGGAAGTACAGTAACCCCCCCCCCCCATGTTGGAGAGGACTATGTCCAGAACATTAAATCTCCTAGTGGGAATACAGACTATCTGTTCCAGAGCATTTGTGTTAACAAAGTCCAGAAACCTCTGGGCAAGTGAGTTTTTGCTCATGTATGTCTATGGAAGGGTAGTTGAAATCTCCCATGACTAATGTGTTGGACTGTATGGCGGGGGACTCCAGTAAATTGAGGTAGGTGGTGTGCTTATCCTGGTTCATGGTGGGGATCTATAGTTAGCAATGATGTGGTATGGCACTTTCCCAATAATTAATTGGAAATGGAGTAGTTCAAGAGAGTTATGCTGTTTGACCAGTCTCAAAGTATATTTGGTTTTAATGAAGATGGATACACCTCTACCTTTGGTTCCTTTACAGTCATTTTGAGGTATGGATGTGTGGAAGCACTGTAGCCTTGCACAGCCTGGGAGCTATAAGCAGCCTTGATCCATGTCTCACTAAATGCACAGACATCAGCATCCTGTAAGGTGAGGAGTGCTTCCAGGGAGTTCAGTTTTGTGTTTAAACTCCTAGCATTAAGCAGCGCAACCCTGAATTTGTATCAATGATATTTTGCTACATTGGAAAATTTGTTGTTTTGCCATTGCCTAAAAAAGTCAATATGGTGGAGACAAGGGCCATTACCAGTATCCAAAAGCCTAGGGCAGACAGGTGCAGACCACCTCTAGCAAAGCAGCAAGGTCTGTCTACCATATCCACCCAGGCTGGCAGACACTGGATCCCCTTGGACTGACAACAGAAGCTGAGGCAATTGCTAAAGAGAATCATTTTTGTTTATATTGTGGCATCATCCTGTGTGAGGATAGGATACTGCCTAGAGCTAGAGACATACCTGTCTGGGGCACACATCAGAGAATTCCATCATGCCTGTCTTCATATAGTCCAGAGAGGTACATCTCAAGTCATTCACTCCAACATGGACTATGACAGAGTGATAACAGTACTTGTTGTTGAGCGACATTAGTGCATGTGTGATTTGTTGGATCCTGGGACCTGACAGGCAGCTGACCGTGACATTTTCCATGTTCACTCTGGTGAGGGAGTCATCTGTGTATCTCACTATAGAGTTGCCTATGACCAAGACATTTGGTACATTTTACCTTAGGGGCTTGTTTGTTGAGACATGGGTGTGTGTGTTGATATGTGTAGTGGTTTTGTTTTCCTTACTGGTGAGTGTAGGTGTTATGTGTTTGGGAGGTCTCTGTTGCTTTGGTAGGCTTTTAGTGATTACCTCTGTGTATGTGGGTTTATGTATTGTGACCTTATTTTATGTAAAAGGTGAGGTTTGCGTGAGAGGTGAAGTGTGTGTGCTGATGACCTGTTTGACATTTAGTTTGCTTTTAGATGAGATAATTGACTCCAGTTCCACAGTTTATTTGCATCTCTCACAAAGGGTGTTAGTTTGCATTAGGAGTAAATTGCAGTCAATATACATGAAGCAATTGCTGCATTGCCTCAATATGCTCAAATCAATCAAGCTTGCAGGAAAAATGATGGGAAATTGCCCATCTATTGTGGCAGGATTTTTCTCAATGTGGTATTTGGGAAGTAGTGGGTTAGCTTGACTTAGTCACAAATAGCAAAAGCAATTCAATTAAATGCAGTTAACAAAGTGCAGTGCTGGCTTAAAATATACTTATTTTTCTGGTATTTTTTTCAGTGAATGCCTTGGATTTCAGTGGAGATGCACTCCAGACCTCTGGCTAAAGTTTACAAATGTTGTGCAGCTCTGGTAAACTGAGAGCAAACCCCTGCAAAAGTGAGGCTTATATACAGAAAAAAATTAAACAGTTTTAACAAAACTACTAATTGGAAAACCTGAAAATGAGTCTTTCTCCAGCAATCCCCAACTCAGATGGGTTCAGAGATACACACTTCTGCCACAAGGGTGTAGGGAGGCCCCCTTAATGTAAGATGGCTGGTTTAAGAGCACAGTGATACCAAACAGTATAGATTCAGCAGGTCTGAATCTAGCATATTTTATGTAAGGCAAGGAAACACTATTTCTAGATGGGAAGGAGTAAGGGGAAAGTCACTTAAAGGTCAAAGTGAGAGTGTTTAGTAGGGTACTATTAGAAGACCTGCAGTGGTACCACACTCTGCACAAACTGACAGCTCTTTGAGCAGTTGTGAGCGGTAGCAAACTATGGTGATCATTTCTTACAGAGGATTTTAACCAGATAAGTTTGTTTATATGCAAGCACAGGGAACAACATTTGCATATCACATACCAGCAAGGCTTTTATACCAGCAGGATGAAAGACTTACATAAAGTTAAACCCTCAGGCCAATCAGATAAAAACACAATAAGCTATCTACCAGTAGTTCCCACCTTTGATGGGTTAAATTTAGCTCTCTGCTCCCACCAGAGTACAAAAGAACCCTCCCAATGTAAAACAAACTGCTTTTGAGTTCAAGTGCAATAACAAATGCTTTAGAACAGAAGTACGAATTCCTGCAATATCGGGAATCTTTGGAAATAAGTTCATTGTTCCTGAGAAATGTTCACAACACACAAAAATTTTGCAAAACTTAGAAATATTTTGGAAGACTCAGGAGAACTTTGGCAAACTCAGAACAGCTTTTACAGAATAGTGTTAAAACAACCTAATAACAGTACCATAACAAACAGATGGAGTTTCTTTAAAAAGTGCGGGCTGAAAAACAGTGACAAATTCATACAAATAAATAAATGCAGCAGCATAGAAGTGTTGAATATTAGTGAAACAGAGCAAGTACAAAAGTATAATTATATCAGTTTTGTAGGTCCAGATGGTTTTAGAAGCAATCCAAGTCTTGCAGTCACAGGTGTCCAAGCCAGGCACAAGGAAGCTCAGAATAAATGAGCCTTGAGAGTGGTCAAAATAAATTCACTAAAAGAATCACTTTGGTAAAACATCTTGTATATAGAGGCAGATGTAAATACCTAAATCTTTATGCTTTAAGTTATAGGTATGTGAGAAGAAAATTTTATTTTTGTGTATAAAATATTTCATGGTGGTATAATGCAAATTTATTATGGAGATGTACAAAAATGATAAAGCGCTAAAGCTCTGTAATAAGACATTTAAGATTTATTTATGTAAGACTAGAATAAGATCTTTATTCATATCAAACTACATGTCATTTTTATGGAATAACGTATTTATTGAAATAACAGAAAGTGGTGCAGCGGATCACATTGTCACCTCACAACAAGAGGTTTCCAAGTTCAATTCTTGGATGGGGTGCCATCTGTGCAGTCTGCATGTCAACCCTGTGTTCATGTGGTTCCCTTTGGTTCTTCCTGTTTCCTCCCATATTCTAAAGACATACAGTAGGTGGATTAGTCTAAATTGGCCAAATATACAGGTGTGCATGTGAGTGGGTGGTAACAGCGGTAGGGCTATCCACCCAGTGGTGTGATACTTGGCTCTAGCTGATTGCCACTGTTGAAGTGAAAGCCGAAGGCCATGTGCAAAAATGGGAAAAAGGGTTGTGAAAGTATGAGTGGTTGGATGGATACCTAATGAAATTTGTCAGCCAACTATTTTGATAGTTATAAAAAAAATATTGACACCTTAGCATAAGTTAATAAATTTGAACCTTATGGAATCAGTGTTCCTTGTCAGACAATTGACCTGAATACTGTTAAAGTTCTTTTGACCTTACAACCTTATGACTTTTACCTCCAGTGAAGAATTTTCCTGGACAGTCCTAGGCTTAATTCACAAATACTTCTTTGAAACGTTGGTAAACAAGCCTACCAGAAGACATGGCGTTCTTGACTTGATCAGGAGTATCCCACAGACCTCAGTTCTGAGACTTCTCTTTTTACACATTTGCTTCTCAAATCCCCAAGGAAAGAGCCAAGACCACTGGCTAATAAAGTTTGCAAATGACTGTAATCTGAGGACTGTTGTTAAGTCTACCACGAACACCTAAATCCTCCAGAATAAACTCTATCAAGTATACTCTTGTTGTAGTAAAAACGGGGCTTAAATTAATTGTAAAAAGTGAAGTATCATCACTTATGGAAGACTGATTCTCACTCAGTAAACCATACAGACAGCACATTACTACAAAATAGAAATGTAGTCACAGACATACTTCTTAAACTCTTAGAGCAGTGATGGCGAACCTGTGACACTTGTCAAAGATGACACATGCCACAACATTTTGGGTGACGTCAGCAATCACCAACACCCGAGTTACCAAAGACACTGCTTTTGAATTTATTGCTCATGTGAAGTGTAGTGAATTATTTTGGGTTTGGCATGTCAAAAGCTCCTGGCACAAGAGGTTTGCCATCACTGTCTTAGAGCAAGAAATCTGGACAAAGTCATAAATAATCATGGTACAAAGGCCCAAAAACAGGGACAAATTTTAAATATTGCTCTTGAAAACATAGAACGTTTATAGAATAATGTGTTCTGCATTAGCATGTATTTTCTAAAGGGTATAAAGTCTGAAATTGAAATACATGTCAGTATTTTCTGACTTCAGTTCTCATTGCCTTGCCAATGATTTACCAGAAAACCAAAAATTTATGAGGAACAGACCAAAAATGTGTTGCAAAAATCTGGACATTCTGTACAAATGTACAGTTGAAAGGTATGGTCACAGAGCTATGAACATAAGCTGATAACTTCCTCTCTTTTAGGGATTAGGCAAAGGTTATCAAGAAATCATTTTATTTAGCACAGTTAATTTCCAAGAGAATATCATCAATGTCTAAAGTGGTAATAATTCCCTTATAGTCAGCATTGATCACACCAGTTACTGAGTACAAGGCCTGATTTACAATGTAACTTAGTAAACAGATCAAAGAGAAAAGAAACAAAGTTTCCTAACCAAAAAGATAACAAGAATAACGTCCCTGAGCAAACAAGGGAGGCTATTCAGTGTCTTATAGAATCTGAATGAGAGTTTTGTGTCTCATTTACTCCATCTTTAGGGACCCAGTTGTTATAGACTTACTGTATCCCCACAAGTTCGATGCTTCTATTAGTGCAACACCACAGAACTACATCTTCGGCAATGGATAAACAGAGAACAATGGAGGGGCAGATTTATAAGGCAGTAGTACCCAAGCCACTGGAATAAAATTCTCCTGTATGTTAAGCAGTATGGATCATTATCTCCCTTAAAACATTACCTAGAACACAGGGTGGGTATCCAAACATTTACCAGCAAACAAATGGTCCAACAGTATTGTTAACCTTCACTGAAAAACTTTAGCACAAATCCAAAGAAAAACGCTTCAGTGATAGGAAACTCAAAGGACCACAAAACTTTAAGAACTTTAATAAAACAACAAATGACAAAGCTTTCGGGCCAATGCCCTTCTTCAGTGTGTAGTAAAATCATCCGGCTGACTTCTAAACTTTAATAATACAGGTGTAGAATCATGTGACACAGCATCCAGGAAGTGTTGGTTATAATTATATAGTATATTCAGTTAAAATTATTACAAAACAGTTTCTCATTTTAGAATTGACTGTTTCTTCTTTAAAGCAGGTTTAATACTGATAGCTACATTGATGCCTGGAACAACATTGGCTTGTAGTCTAAGAATCCATTCATATTCAACTAATTCTAGTGTATTATTTAAATCTCCACCCCTTCTACTTTTATATACTGAGTTAGTCACCCTGAACTGAAATTCATGTTCCAAACCTGCTTCCCCTTTATGCTTGGCTAGTGCATTAATACTAATATTTCTTCTTATCTTTGATCTTTAAGTCTACATGTGGACTTTCCAATGTAGAAAGCAGAGCATTTTGAGAAAGAAGCAATATATATATATATAACATTATAATTATTACATGTAGCAGAACATCTAAATGTATATGTTTGTTTAGTTACAGGATGTATAAGTTCATTACTCCTTACAACATATGCACTTATAGCAAGGGAAGGTGCCAAGCTTATGCATTTCTTTATTTATTGATGACTTCATATCTTTGTAGCATAAACGTCTTTTGAGACTGGAACCATTCTTCTAAGTGAAACTTTGTTTATCACCTATCAACTGCTTGATCTCTGGTAGCAAGACTAAATATTCCAATTGTTTGCAATAATTTGTTTAATTTCATCAATCCTTCTATTATATTTAGTAATATAGAGTAACTGTACAGATTTATCCTAACAATTAATCGTTTGTGGACAATCTTTCTTATCTGAAAAATAAGGCCTACTAGTGTTCTTCCTATCATTTAATATTCATCATATCTTCCATCTGCTGAATACATTTAGCATTATCTGTATTCAACCTGCTAGCATGCATTAGCTGACTTTTCGCTGTACCATTAAATACATGGGCAGCATGCATGCTCGCTCTATGTGTGCACCTATCTACTTGTACTTCCTTGTTTAATATAGAAGTCCTAATACTAGTGTTAACTATCTCCAATTTAACATCTAAATAACTTATTTCATTAGAAGAAAAATGTAAAGTAAATTTCAAAAACTGAGTAGTCTCATTCAGGTATTCAGCAAATGATACTAGTTCAGAACATTCACCTTCCCATATCATAAAAGCAGCATCCACAAAATGCTTATAAAAAGTCAATTTCTGTACAAAAATGATGGACATTTATATGCAAACTGCTCCTCTCGAGAACCTACAACAATATTAGCATAGATGTTTGCTATGGGAGTACTTATAGGGATACCCACTTTTCGATGAAATTCAAAGGCCTGAAAGATAAGCACATTGTTGTTCAGTACTAATTCAAAATCTCACATATAGTATTAACTTCTCTTGTAGAACTATTACCATGTTCACATACAAATTCTTGTAAGGCATCCAAGCCATAATCAGGGAAATTATAGACCCATCAACCTAACTAGCCTGATCTGCAAGGCCATGGAATGGATTATCATGGACCTCATTATCAGGGACATTGGCAGCCTTCAAACACTTGACCCCGCATAGTTTGGCTTTGTCAAAGGGAGGTCATGTCTGTTAAATCTGGTCGACTTCTTTGAGACAGTCACCAAAGCCATGGATGAGGGGAAGATGGTGCACACTGCCTACCTTGATCTGGATAAGACCTTAAACACTACTCCTCACTTGGGCATAGTAGACAAACTCTCTCAACTAGGTATCAATCCATATGTTATCAGATGGGTAGCAAACTGGCTCATTGATAGACCCCACCTAATCAAAATAGGGGAAGCCACTTCAAGCAGTAGACCCATAATGAATGGCGTACCCCAGGGATCAGTCTTGAGGCCTCTGTTATTCAGGATATACTTCTCTGAGGTGCAGGCCAAAACCAGTGGGCTATGACAGACCAGGTTTGCAGATGACTGCAAACTGGGCATGGTCATCAATTTCCCAAGTGATGTGGGCGTCGTCCAAGAGGGTCTCACCCAAACAAATGACTGATGCCAAAAACATAGCCTCAAGCTGAATGTAAAAAAAAATGCATCATCCTCCTCTTTGGGGAGAATGATTTCCCCACATATTATCAGATAAATAACAATGTCCTAAGAACACAATCAGTCATGAGGGATTTGGGCACCCAGCTTGATAGCAACCTGCCTTTTGACCACCATGTTCCTTCCATTGTACGGAAAGCTTTCTATATGGCACACCTCATAAGTAAGGGTATCCCATCCAGGGACAAGGAGGTCATTATATCTCTGTCTTCTTCCCTTATAAGGTCAATTATTGAGTACACTGCCCCCTTCAGCATGTACCTTGCAAAACACATGCATCAGCTGGAGAGACCAAAAGGGTTCCTCACATGAAGAATCCAGGGCCTCAAACATCTACTCTACACATATAGGCTAAAAGCCCTGTCCCTCTACTCAGTTTCATACAGATTCCTCAGAGTCAACCTCTTTCTGGCATACAAAGCAATCTCAGACCACACCTTGATGGGACTGCTGCATATCCGCAAGTCAAGCTCCACTCGAGTAACCTGCACACGTGGCTTCAACCCTATCTGTAGCATCAACAGGACTTGTTGGTAGGACATATTTGTGTCCCAGAGACTCCCCCATCTGTGAAACATACTCCCTCTCCAAATCAAGCAGAGTGCCTCATTATCCCTTTTCAAGCGCAACTTGGATAACTGGATGGGAAACAGAAAATATAACCCTGGGATTCCACCCTTGTCCCTGCTGGAGAGGGGCTTTGGGTGCTGACTTGTCTAAACATGGGCTAAACTTTTTGCTAGGCTTATAAGGGCCTCAGGGCCAATAGCCTAGTAACTTCCTATGATCTTGTGATCCTATTAGGAATCACTGTGAACAAGGATTTAATATCTAAAGTTGCAAACATGAAACTAGTACCTTTATTATGTTTATGTCATTCATACAGTTGGGTTGAAAATCACCAGTGTCTTTAACATAGCTATTATCCTTTGATAGAAGACCACTAAGAACTGATTGTAAGTAAACTGAAATCGGTTCAGTTATCCACCCACCTCCAGATACTATTGGCCTCATCGGTAAGTGTAATCCAGACTTTTATGTATCTTGGGTAATCAGTATAATACTGGAGTAATTGGACAAGGAACATTAAAGAAGTGAAATAAATCAACTGAGATGTCACAATTCAATTCCAAACCATAAATGCATATATTAACTTTCATAATAAGCTTTTTTTATATGAGCAGCAGTTATATGAGTAAAGGTAGGATCTTCATTCAAAAACTCAAGTATATTGTTATCATAATCACATTTTAGTATCACTGTAGCCCCTCCCTTGTCAGCTTGTTTGATGACAATATTCTCATTGCTTTGTAATTTAACAAGTGCTTCATGATCTTTATAAGTTAAATTATAATACTTATTAGCATTCTTCTTAGCATACTCTTTATGAGTTTCTTTCTCACATACATTATTAAATGCATTAACTATAGGACACCTTACAGGTACAAAAGTACTTGCTTTCTTACAAGCATTAGAAGCATTTGCTAATGAGATTTTAAAAATAATTTTTATGCTTAGATTTCTAATAAACAACTTTAGATCAGGTACAGCATCAACAGCAGTGTCTGTATTAGATGGAATAAAGTGCAAACCTTTAGATAATAGTGAAATATCTTCTTTTGTAATTTCACAATCCGATAAGTTTACAACTATTCCATTATTCACTTGCCCTGATGTTTGGACAGACTCCTTGTTTGCAAGCATTTGCCTCTTCATCTTCTTGTTTCCCCGCCTCCTTTCCTTTGTGTCCTGCCCCTGGACGAATCACGGTTCTGTGTCTTTGTTGTTTCTGGTAAACTGAGGTGGATTGGAATTGGATGAAAATCTTCAGGGGCTTAGGTGCTACCATTTGTTATATTAGAGTAGGTAGTTGGATTATTCTGGAGAGGACCATTCAAATCTGTAATTTGGTCATTACCAAATGTTCGAAGATTACTTAAACTCATGTTCTCTTGTGAGCTTACTTTCTGAACAGCAGAGGTCTGTCTATTATGGATCTCCAGGATTGATTGGTATGGTCCTCTTGGAGTAAGAAGGTTTCATCTGAGGGAGGGTACTGTTAAGGTGTAAATGGTTATGAGGATCAGTGACCTTAGAATATCCATGATTCTATGAAATCTATAAAAACAAAACAAAAAAATCATTGTTTTGATTAATTGCATTATCCAAATTATATCTTTAAATTTGATTGTTCTTATAAAATAAGAGTGTCTAATCTTGTTTAATTTATCTGATTGTTTTTCTACTCATGTTATTTCTCTAGTTTGATTCCCAGATGGGGTGTCTGTCCACTTGGGTCTTTGCCAGATATTTCCATCTTAATTCTATATGACAAATATGTGGTAGCGGCTGAATTGTCAATCCTTTTTTTGGGGGGGGGGGTGCATATTCACCCATGCTTGAGTGCATGCCCAAACATATATGCATGTACGCAACATTTTGGCGTCCCATCATGAATAGGGTCTGTCTTGTTCCTGCTGCCTGCCAAGATAGGCACTTGCTTCTCTGGGACCTTGATTTGGACAAAAGGTATGACAGAATGAATGGTTGTTATACAGAAACATTAAATGTTTTGTTTTTCTCTTTTTCTTTTAGGTAATATGTTTGCTATAAGTCTGTCTGCAGCAGATGTCGTTGGTGCTGTTTATCCATATCCATTACTTATCAGATCCATTTTGCAAAGCCAGTGGCAATTTGGAGAAATGCAATGTCATATTGCAGCTTTCATTCATGGTTTGAGTCTCCATGCTTCTGTGTATAACATCATGGTGATAGCAATCAATCGATGGTGCTGCATTTGCTATGAGATGAAATATGATAAGATATTCACCATGAAGAACACCTACTGCTATATACTCCTGATATGGACTATTAGCTTTATTTTAGTTTTACCAGATCCCTTAGTGGGAGCTTTACAATATAATCCACGTGTATACATATGTTCATTCCTGTCCTCTGCAAATGAAGCATTAACTGTTAGTGTTGCAGTCTTTCATTTTGTTTTGCCAGTAACTATTGTAATTCTGTGCTATGCAAGTATTTGGATTAAGGTCATACTGGTCAAATACAGAATCAAAAAAGATAGCAAACAAGTTTTTCAATCATCCGATATGAGGAACTTTTTGACAATGTTTGCTGTGTTTGTGCTTTTTGCAGTTTGCTGGGCCCCATTCAGTATTCCTGGTTTGATTGCAGTTTTCAGCCCACCAGGAAAAGCACTAAAGTTTCCAGACTGGTTGTTTGTTCTTGGATTCTTTAGCATTTGCTTTAATAGCTGTCTCAATGGCATTGTTTATGGGGTTTTTAATAAGAATTTTCGTCAGGAGTACAAGCTTATACTGTGGTCACTAGTAAAATGTATAATAAGAGATACATAGTGAAAGAGAGGGCAGCAGGAAGTTGTAGGAACTCTACTGGAGTTTTTACATGAAAATCATGAAAGAACTTTCTAAAACATCACTTAAATATCTAATAAATGTGTTGCAGGAAAGCATTACAACACTTCTTAGCAATCTTCAGAGCTAAAATGTCCATCTGCTAGTAAATGTATTTTCATTGCTAATGTCACAATATTTACATCTGCCAGAAAAGAAAGCATATGTGGCATCAAACTGCAGTTCTTTATTCACCAGGAATGAGCTTAATATATTAGTCCTTTGAATGTGGGTTTGCCATTTCGATGAATGTGAGTTTCCAAGGCAGAGAGGCTTACTGTTCATGCTAAGTCTGTTTTCATTGTATGACTGTATTGTTTTGTTTAGCAAATGGCTATCAGTGTTTGTGCTATAATATTCGAACTAAAAGTTATAAATGTCACTAATCGTTGTAGAAGCAAAAAGGAAATAGTAAGCACACTGAGCAGATTGAACAATCTCTATGGTAAGTGGGGAGAAACATCTAAGTAACAGCACACTGCTGTGGGGAGGTTGATTCATTACTCTGCCTAAGGCCTCTCTTGATTATGATCCATCACTGACGTAGTTCACAATAATTTTTTTGCATCATATACTTTTATTATTTATTTATTTTTATTTTACATTTGTTTATCGGAAAAATCCAACTGGGATGAGATTCGTTTTCAGTGGAGGCCTGTGGAGAAAACCTCCACATTTAAAGAAAATATATGAAAATACAAAGACATACACAGATATATAGTACATTATAAATTTATACTTTGCTGTTACAGCTGACAATTTGTGTTAAACAATCACCTGTTATAATTTCTTGTCACAGTGTAGACATAGCAGATTTTCAAAGTAAACTGAAAGAAGGGTGTGTAGGCAGATTTGGATAGAAAAGATAGGGTTAGCGTATATGAGCATGAGGGAAAGCTTAGCACTGGAGGTGGTCAGAGAAGGAGGAATAAGCACGATGGGACTGTTGCTATCTAGCCTGGACATGTATTGGAACAGAGCCAGGTGTCATTAAGATAAGTTTTAAGAGCGCTTTTGAATTGGTTGGTATTAGTGTTGGTTCTGATGCGTTGAACTAGAGAATTCCATTTTTTTTTGCTACATGGTAAGAAAATAGGGAGTCACCTGCTATATTAGAGGGTTTAGACACTTGTCGTAATGATTTATTTGTTGAGCGAAGACTTTGGTTTGTAGTATGGGGCTGGAGTATGTTTAACAGGGCAGGGTTTTTTCAGATTGGTAGACTAGTTTCTGTGCCAAGGTTAATTGATTATAGGATAGAAGTTGTGGGAGTTCTAACCAGGAAAGTTTTTTTTAAGGAGTGACAGTGGTGGGCATGATGTGGGCAGTCAGTGACAAATTTAGCTTTTTTATTATAGATCTGTTTTTTTGAGGTTGGTGAGTATTGGTGAGGCATACAGAAGTGTTGATAGGAGATGGAGTCTAGCAATGGTAACCCTAGAAGCATTAGATACTTTTATTTCTGTATTTTGTCTTTAGATAAAACTAATACCCCGGGATTCATGAAGCTCAGCGCAAGGCCGGCGTAAGGCCTCCACCGGCCGTGTGGCGTATATATGGTGTAGTAGCGCCATATGCATATTAATGAAGCTGCGCTGCCACCTCATCCACGTGCATAGGAAACGTGCGCGAGTGCATGGGGTGTTACTAAGTTGCGGCTGGAGGTGTGTCAATGTCGGCTGTCGATGAGCAACCTAAACTGCTGAATATTATAGTCTGCCTGCAATAGTAATCGCACCTATCAGTGTCCATGGATAATGAAATGTATGCAAAGCATGCAAGACAGTTCCTGGCCACACAAAATTGAGAATCAAACCGAAATGCATGCAACACAATATGAGTTTCCGTCCTGACAGTCCATATTGTATACCAAACTCACACAAACATATGAATATTAAAATGTGCTATACACATGAACAGGAACGTAACCGGCACATACACATAGGATGGCATATGCGGAACCATGACATCCAAATGCAGAACCCATGCATGCATAATGCAATACGCAACATCCCCTGTATAGCACATAACCCGCACCCATGTCCGAATGTCCACCAAATCCAGCTACCAGCCTTGCGCAGCCATACACCTACACATAGCGAGTATTACCCATATGTAGTAGGAAGTATCGCCCTAGGCAGTGTCAGGATTGCAAATATGTATCCCACATTTGTAAACATCCCATCACAGTTTTGTAAATCCAAATGCCCGCACGTTCATGTTTTGGCAAAATGTGTGTACATGCCGCGTGGGATAAGTAACCTGTTGAAACATCAGAGTTGTTTACACGCCACGGTGTATAGTACTGTACACATCTGGACAAAAGTTGTATTTGTAGTCATGGTACTGTTCAGTTTCTAGATGGACATGCAAAACATACTACGCAGGACGGAACACCTGTCCACCATGCAGGTCTCCCCACTAGGGTTGCCACCTGTTCAGATGCCTAAGGTGGGACATCTTTTGTAGAAATGTGAGATTTTGCAAGATAAAACACCCCCGGCCAGTGCAAAGGACAGAATTTCACTTGTTTGCCAAAATAAAAGCTTATTTTGTAGCATTTGAATTGCTTATGCTATTTCATATAATAGTTATGTGTTTCAGATACAAAATACCTGTTTTATGCAACTATTAAAGAAAATAAGAAATATATTTTGTCTTAAAATCTCAGGACATTTGCCATTTCTTAGGTTTTGTCACAGGACACAACTGTCAAAAGTGGGACTGTCCCTCACAAAGAGGGACAGGTGGTAACCCTACTCCCCACATGAATTATCGACAGAATATATTAAACTCAATCACATACCGACACCACACCTCTCAACCTATTACAGCAACAAAATCTGGACAAAGCCTAAAATGATGGGTGGGAAAATAGGGACACATGTAAATACTGCTCTCACAAACTTCGAAATTTCACAGAATAATAGTATGTACATTAGCATGAAATGTTGTGAAGGATGTGGGGTAGTCCCCGAGTATTACAGAGGTCCGTACATATTTACAGTAACAAACCTTCACATTTGTTTACTGTACTACTGCATACCTGTAGTTAATTCATGTCCAACATAATAATCCTCGTATGAATGAATACAGGAAATAGTCAAATGTGAATGGTAACACCACTCACCGTGGATTATGTATTGTAACCACCCCCACCCATATTATGTAATGCCAACATAATAAGCTGCTGACAGGTGCCCAAACACTTGTGTCTGTAAACACAGGTAAAATGTATAAAATGGACAAACTCTGTCCATGTGCTTTGTCTGACATTTGAACATGGTCAGGGCAGTTCCGTTCACCAGGCGTACAAGCCTAAACCCAGATCACCACATGAACACCCTGACAATCAAAGACTTGTATGTGCCTGGACTATAAGCCTTGGGGTTCTGAATATCCCTGGAGTGATTAAATATGCAGCTTGGGTCCAGAGCAGTAAGGAATAGGGAATGTGTAATATGTAATTCTGCATTTTTCCCAGCAGGAGAATGGATGCCTGTGTTGTAAGTGAAGCGGTGAGGCATATGTTAATGTAGCTATGTACTATGGGTATGTATATAAATGAGTCAGAACACCAAAAGTATAGTGGTTACAGCATCCGGCCAACGTGAATGCAGTCCCGGTTCAACTACGACTACAGCACATATAATGTTAAAGTGTAATGAATGTGTCTGTGCTATACAGACATTTAAATATGTAAAGGTGAATGTGTGTTTCGCATATGTCCGTTAACCAGATTACAGATATTTTACTGGTACTGTCACAAGTAATAAAGCCCACGTAAGCACAAAGACTTAGTAAACATATGTAACCCACAATAAGGATATGCAAGTGCGCCTGCGCGTGTGTAATCCGCTCACAGCATAGCAAATAAATGCTGTTTTCTACACGTTATGTCTATATATGGATATATACATTTGCGTATAGATATATATCCATAGACTTAAACTAAATATATATATATATATATATATATATATATATATATATATATATATATATATATATATATATATATATATACAAACACATACAACATTAATTGATATATACATAACAAACATATAAACATATGTCCTTGTAGATATAACACATGTACATAAATAGGTTACATAATAGCTATTATGGATAGACATACAGACATGCAATAAAGGTAAATACACTGCTGCTTTCAAAACCATTGCCCGGAAAGTACCAGTGTGCCAGATCTGCAAGTCCTACTCTTTAAACATGGATATAGGTGTCCTTTGCAGGACCTCAAAAATTGTGAATCTATACAGGCACCGTCCTGTAATGATTGCTGCAAGGAAGTGTCATCCACAGCTACAATATAGCTGTACATGCAACAGTAGCTTCTGCAAGTGTAATAACACATGGGTTGACAGAATGTATGACATATGTCTCGATACGTGGAGAGTGGATAATGCTTAGAAATGTCTTCATACTTTATTATCGCTCACATTAAGTATGTCTTATGACTACTGTGGAGGGATGTCGGGTCTGGGAATCATGGGTATGCAATAATGGGCCTAGGTGTTGGCTGGCACAGATTTATTAGGTCCGCCCCATGGGAGTGATTAATATTCCTATGTGGGTATAGCACACACCTTTATCTTCCAAAAATGAAGAACCCATCTACTGGATATTGTGTAAACCATTGGGGGAAGTCGTAGGGACTTATATCAGTGTCTTGTAAGCGATTATCATGGACGTACATGCATACAACTAAGATGGTAACCATACCTCTCAACCTTTCAGAATAAGACATCTGGACAAAGGCATTTTAAAATAAGTACAAATAGGGAATATTTAAAATATTCCTCTTACAAAGTTAGAACGTTGATAGAATAATGGATCATTCATTAGTATGAATGTTTTGAGGGTTATTAATTATAAACTACTAATGTCTGTCATTATTGTCTAACTCCACAGTCCCTAATGACTTGCCACTAAATTACCAGAAAGGCACAATATTATTAAAAAAGGAACAAAATTATAAGTCTAAGTTCGGGACATTTACCCAAAATGTGTACAGTTGAGAGGTATGAAGGTAACCCTGTCCTAAATAAATGTACAGAACTAGTGAGATTAGGTGGACAGGTGTGAAGAAAGACGTGTTGACAAATGACAAAACATGTATAAGTCAAAAGGATGTACCTCGATAAATGTGATGAATACTTATGCCCTGTGATAGTCAATGTGGAAGGTTAATAGAAACAAAATAAATGTGTCCCTCAGGGTGCCCGAGTAAGCATGTGTGCACACGTGTCTGCCTGTGTGTGTGCGTTGAAGAACGAGTAAGCTAGTGTAAGATTGTTGAAGCCCGTGTAATGTCGTGTAAGCCAGTGTAAGTGTTTGTATGCATGTAAAAGTATGTGTGCGCCCGTGGAAGCGGATGTGCACTTTACTGTGCTCCTATGCGCGGCGCTGCTCACTGTGGACACAGACAGTGAAAAGGAAGGTAAACAAATGGCAGTAAGTTAACCAAGGAGAACTACCACAGCTAGCAGGTGAAAACAATCAGAATGAGCATATTACACAGCCAGTACAGTAGGCCAACACAGCACAGCACTTACAACTCTACAAACAGCATTCCACCATGTTTTTCTCAGACACACTGCAACACTGTAGTATACTAAGAGAAGTGAAAACTGAAAAAGCTTAACTGAGACAACATAATGTTAGGGGCTGCCATTGCTATTATATGTCAACATATGCAAAATGCGGAGGGTTGTGCCAATGTGAATGCTGCTCAGCAACACACAGTGAGTAGACAGAGAAGAGTGTGCAGGCACAGGGTAACCTACCAGGGGCTACATGAGCTGGAGATAGTAGAGCACTATAGAGTGGACAGAGACCTCCTGCAGAAGATTGTGGAGCTGTGCAGGCCATGTCTCACACACAGAACCAACAGAGGGAAACCTATCCCAGTGGAAACCAAGGTATGTGTTGCCCTAAGGATACCAGCAATAGGTACCTTCCAGAGATCAACTGGTGATATGATGTGGATTTCACAAACATCAGCATCCAGGGTACTGCACCAGTTCATGAATGCCATGTCAGCACATGTCAGTGATCATGTATATATCCCCAATTCCCGTGAGGTATTGGGCAGCAATATGTGTCTTTTCCACACAATAGTGGAATACCCTGAGTACTGGGTGCAATACACTGCACGCACATATGCATCAAAGCACCAGCCAGTGAGTGTGATAGGGCCTACATCAACATTAAGGGCTTCCCCTCCATGAGTGGCGGTTTGTGTGTGATGGCCAGCCCATAATACGGAATGTGTGTGCTGGATGCCCTGGAAGCCGCAATGCTTCCTATATGTGGCATCTGATGCAGCTGTACAAAACATTTGGCAATGGGGACAACCCTCATGGTCACCTAGTGGGGGATCCTGGATGTGCAGTTCAACTGTGGCTGATGTCACACATCAGAAATGCACACACACATGAACAGGAATGCCATAATGAGGCACACGCACAAACAGAAAATGTAATCTAGCATGTGTTTGTGTCACTCAAGTCACAGTTCTGGTGCCTGGACACATCTGGTGGAGCATTACAGCACTTAGTGTGAGTGACTATTCATGTATGTGTTGTACTGCAGAACAGTTCAAACACAGCAAAGTCTGTCAATAATGGGCATTCATCATAGTTGTACAACCACCTTTGTGGATATGCATGCAGAGCTCTCATTGCTTATGTGATACAGTGATGTACTTCAAAATACCATTGTAAATGCAAATATCAAATGACAAATGACATAGCACTTGTCTATATGTACACATTGTTACCCATTATACATATTGGGGTCTAATACCTATGTGTTACTGTTGGTATAGTATGTGTAGTAAATGTGGATAACTAACTCTTTTTAGCCTTATAGCTTTACAGCATGGGTTGGATAACATGTATCTGTCTGTATGATACCCTTGTGTAGAATAACTGTGTCATGTGCAGAATGCATTGTAGGCCACAGTATGAATTTCCAGATGTGGACAGAAATATCCCTATTGTCTTTGCTTGTAACTAACATGGCTATATGTCAAACAGTAATGGTCCCAACAATGTGTGGCAGTCAATACCAGTGCTTACTGGTATAGTATAGTACATGTAGGATTCACATGCTACTGTGTGTCCTACACATGTGGGTCAGTTGTGAAGATATCATATAACAATTGGTTATTCAGACTGTTGAGGTCGTGTCTACTACCATAATGCAAAACAATCACAGATAGTAACAGTATCACCCACAGCACCGTGTAAAACCATAGCAATCACACGTGTAGACAAGTACAACAATATGTGTATTATAATGCATACTGGCTACCGATAGAAAGTATGAAGTGTTAACAGTGTGTAATACAGGGCATGTCACCATTCCAATGTGCCCACTATACATGTACATGCAGACAGTGCACCTTCACCATGTTCACAAATAAATAAATACATGAAAATCTGTACTACACACATCACACACATACTGCACACTCTGAAACACATGCTGCCAATACTACACACATCAGTCAAATGGCACATGGATGGATAATAAATCTTCAGAATTAACAGTGCTGTACACTATACTACATTGATGATCATAGCTGTAATGCATCATGCTGCTTACATACAACTAGAAGGAAATCACACTTTGTGTTAACAACATTTTAACATTATTACAGTGCTATGAAGCCACCCTGTGCATCAGCACTGTGTTAGTCTGTTCCTGCATCAATGTTACACATTACAAGAGGTGGCACAGGTGTCATCATATGCGCAGGGTATGTTGTTTCTTTTCCAGAGCCTGTCATTGAGCCATCCAATCAACATGTATGTATTTGTGTGTGTGTGAGGGACAACAGTTTTGCATGGCCCAATGTTGATGCAATGTGTGTGTGTATGTGTTATCCCTAGCTGTTTGTTTTATGTGTGTGTCTGCATGTACACAGTTTCAGCATGTGTCAGCCATACACAGGAGGTTATGGGACAGTCACAGACTGTACCTGCCAGGCTGTACAGATTGCCATTTCTGGCCATGGACACCCCTCCATGCATTCAACAATATTCCAGTCCTGCACCTGGCAATGTATACACATTCATTCTTGGGATCTGTATCACAACCTGTGGATAAACGGGAGTCAGTAATGTTAACCTGATTTGCATAGTGTTGTCATTTAATACATAGTTATATGAGCCATACTCATCCTCCAAAGTAATAACCACTGCTGACTGTTGCTGAGATGTGCACACGACCATTTAAAGGTGCTGTACTATCATTGTTTTCAATGTCCCTTGTAATACCCAGCAACAAAATAACTGGTCACTACACAACTATAACCCAGGATCACTACAGCACACAGTATGTGCACTATCAAAGATCCATAGCAAAGTTAGATACATCCAAGGTGATCATGTACAGATAATGCAGCACATTCAATAGTGCTAATATCCACATACATATTACATATATATATATATATATATATATATATATATATATATATATATATATATATATATATATATATATATATATATATATATATATATATATATATACACATATGGGTCTACCTGAGAACGTCGACAGATGAGAAGACCGACAACGAAATCACAGATGCCAGAAGATCGACAAGTCAGAAGACCGATGGATGAAAACACTGACGCGGAGAACACTGAGATGGGGAAAGGATGTGTAAGTATGCGGTAGTGACGGCGTTAGGGTGTGAGTAAGGTAAGTGTGCAATGTTGACGGTCTGTAGGGATAGGGGTGGGTTAAGTGAGTTAGGGTTAGGGTGCGGGTTAGGTAAGGGTGCAGTAGTGATATTTTTTGGGTTAGGGGCGAGTTAAGTGAGTTAGGGTTAGGGCGCGGGTTAGGTGAGTGTGCGATAGTGACGGACCTTAGGGTTAGGGTTTCGGTTAGGGTTGTAGATAGTTGTGTATGTAAGGTTTAGTGTTTGTTTGTTAGGATTTTGGTGTGTTTGTGTTGAGTGTGTGGTTTTTGGACAGGGGATTTGTTTTGTTTGTTGGTTGTTGTTATGATGTGTTGAGTGTATGAGGTGTCGTGTTTGTGAACTGTCGATTATGTGGTGTTGGTGATGTCGTTGTCAGTGTTATGCACTGTCGATGTTGTCAGGTAGATCCATACATAAATGTATATATATATATATATATATATATATATATATATATATATATATATATATATATGGGTCTACTTTGAATAACCGAACCGCCACTTCACCGACACCCAGAAGATCGAGACGGAATGACCGAACAGGTAGGTGATCGAAAAGGCGATATTCCGACAGCCGAAAGACCGACAACGGCAACGTGTGAGCGCGATCCGGTAAGTGTGCGATAGTGACAGATTTAGGATTGGGGAGCGGACAGGTAAGTGTACGATAGTGAGGGATTTTAGGTTAGGGTGTGGGAAAGGTGAGGGTGCGGTAGTGTCGGACTTAGGGTTCCGGTAAGGTAAGTGTGTGATAGTGACGTAGTGTAGTGTAGGGAAGGGTTGAGTGTGTTAGGGTTAGTATGCGGGAGTGAGTGTGCAATAGTGACGGGCTTAATGTTTTAGGGTGGGTTAAGTGAGTTAGGGTTAGGGTGCAGGTAGGGTAAGTGTGCGATAGTGACGGTGTTGAGGTTTAAGGGTGGGTTAAGTGAGTTAGGGTTAGGGTGCGGTTGGGTAAGTGTGCGGTAGTGTCGGACGTTAGGGTTAGGGTTTAGGTTAAGGTTAGTGGATATGTTATTGTGTGCAATGTGTAGTTTACGTTTTTTGTGTCGGTGTAATGGTGTTCGGTTTTTTGAGTTGTTGGTGTTTGTCGGTGTTGTGTGTTTTCGGTTGTTTGGGGTCGGTAAATTGTGTGTCGGTGAATTGGAAGTTTGGTTATACAAAGTAGACCCATATATATATATATATATATATATATATATATATATATATATATATATATATACACACACACACACACACACACACACACACACACACACACACACACACACACACACTTGGCAGGGTTGGGATTAGAACACAGACCTAACTACCTTATCACTCTACAGCATAACGCATGTAAAGAACACGCTACTGTAATTACTAGATCACAGCAGTCACACAGGCATACGTCTAGCTTGCTGACATCAGCATCAAAGGCAAAGATGCTGTACGGATTCTATGGAGAGTGAATAGTGTAAAAGCAATGTACTGTTGTCATGCAGCAGGAAACACCCACACACACACACACACACACACACACACACGTGGCAGGATTGGGATTAGAACACAGACTTAACTACCTTATCACACTACAGCATTATGCATATACAGAACGCGCTACAGAGATTACTGAACACAGCACTCCCAGAGGCATACATCTAGGTGGGTGACATCATCCGCAAAGCCAAAGATGCCGAAAGGGAATGTATGTGGTGTGAGGCATCTAAAAGCCTTACTGTGTCCCCAGGAGCTGGAAACACACACACACTTGGCAGGGCTGGGAGTTGAACATACACTTAACTATCTTATCACACTACAAAATTATGCATTTACAGAATGCGCTACTGAGATTACTGAACACAGTACTCCCAGAGGCATACTTCTAGGTGGGTGACATCATCCACAAAGGCAAAGACGCTGATAGGGAATGTATGTGGTGTGAGGCATCTAAAAGCATTACGGTGTCCTCAGGCAGCTGGAAACACACACACACACACACTTGGCAGGGCTGGGAGTTGAACATACACCTAACTACCTTATCACACTACAGCATTACGCATATACAGAATGTGCTACTGAGATTACTGAACACAGCACTCCCAGAGGTATACTTCTAGGTGGGTGACATCATCCACAAAGGCAAAGATGCCGAAAGGGAATGTATGGTGTGTGAGGCATCTAAAAGCATTACTGTGTCCCCAGGCAGCTGGAAACACACACACACACACACACACACACACACACACACACACACACACACACACACTTGGCAGGGCTGGGAGTTGAACATACACCTAACTACCTTATCCCACTACAGCATTACGCATTTACAGAACGTGCCACCGAGATTACTGAACACAGCACTCCCAGAGGCATACTTCTAGGAGGGTGACATCATCCAGAAAGGCAAAGACACCGACAGGGAATGTATGTGGTGTGAGGCATCTAAAAGCATTACTGTGTCTCCAGGCAGCTGGAAACACACACACACACACACACACACACACACACACACACACACACACACACACACACACACACTTGGCAGGGCTAGGAGTTGAACATACACCTAACTATCTTATCACACTACAGCGCTACGCATTTACAGAACGCGCTACCAAGATTACTGAACACAGCACTCCCAGAGGCATGCTTCTAGGTGGGTGACATCATCCGCAAAGGCAAAGACGCAGATAGGGAATGTATGTGGTGTGAGGCATCTAAAAGCATTACTGTGTCCCCAGGCAGCTGGAAACATGCACACACACTTGGCAGGGCTGGGAGTTGAACATACACCTAACTACCTTATCATACTACAGCACTACGCATTTACAGAACGCGCTACCGAGATTACTGAACACAGCACTCCCAGAGGCATACTTCTAGGTGAGTGACATCATCCGCAAAGGCAAAGACGCTGATAGGGAATGTATGTGCTGTGAGGCATCTAAAAGCATTACTGTGTCCCCAGGAAGCTGGAAACACACACACACACACACACACACACACACACACACACACACACACACACTTGGCAGGGCTGGGAGTTGAACATACACCTAACTACCTTATCACATTACAGCATTACACATTTACAGAACGCGCTACCGAGATTACTGAACACAGCACTCCCAGAGGCATACTTCTAGGTGGGTGACATCATCCGCAAAGGCAAAGACACCGATAGGGAATGTATAGAGAGTGAGCAGTTTGAAAGCATATTACTGTCCCAAGGTAGACATAGACAAACACACAGCAGTAGTGTGGTCAGGGCAACTAAATATCTACGGAGCACTACAACAACACTACATAGATATGGGATGCACCACAGACAGTACACCCTTCGAGACAGCAACCAGTGTGTTCAATGTAGGCATCCATCGTGACATTGAAAATGGACATCTGTTGCCTGGATGACCACCATCGCTATACAGGATGTCAAGGCCATGCCCACACGCTTAGTATCACACGTCTGTTTGGAATGTACTGTGTGTCCATCTACACAATGGCATACTGGGCATGCTCACACACTTAGCAGTTGCAAAGAGCCGTCTTGCATGCACATGGATTCTAAACACGGAAGGGCGCAGTTTGGAATGTACTGTGTGTCCATCTACATAACGGTGTACTGGGCATGCTCACACACTTAGCAGTTGCAAAGGGCCGACTTGCATGCACACGGATTCTAAACACGGAAGGGCGCAGTTTGGAATGCACTGTGTGTCCATCTACACAACGGCGTACTGGGCATGCTCACACACTTAGCAGTTGCAAAGGGCCATCTTGCATGCATACGGATTCTAAACACAGAAGGGCACAGTATGGTATTACTGTCCCCACGTACATGAAGGCCATTCACATGTATTGACCACTCAGGAGCTATCACAGATGTCTCAGGTGAAGATCACAGAGGTACACACCACAATCTACAATGTAGCCGTCAGACATCACCAAGTCATTGGACCAGCAATACACAGCCATACATTAACACAACACCGTGTGACTCATGACCAGTGAACTGTACATAGATCTACAGCAACTGTGCAGACTACACATGTACCGACAGGATTCCATCATGTGTTATGCATTGCAATGATACCACTGTACATAACCAGGTCAGCTCTACACATACCAGGGGCCTGGGTTTTACACAGCTGTGACAGATGACTGTCGCTGTACACCAATGAACACACATGTTTGGCTATGTCATACATGTAATTGCAGTGGATATGTGCATGGACCACACACACAACACATATGTACATAACATAGCTTTTGCTGTCCTCCGTGCAGACAAGTGGCTACAGCAATCATACGCACGCAAATGTAAGGTGGGTCCATGGCTGTTGAATGCTAACAGTACATGAGGTAGCAATATTGACTGAGGACACATTCCCTCTGTACTAGTTACCCATGACACCCATCATATCATACAACAGTCCATGTGTTATGTATGTCAACACACATGTCCACCAATTGCAATGCATACAAACATGGCTACATGACAGGCATGTAGGACCAACACACATGTACAATCTGTAGTGTACATGCAGCTACCATGCATGTGTAGTAGCTGATGTAAGTAACCCATCTGTGCCTAACTACAACATGCAGTTGCAATGCAGCCCCATCATTGCCACCTGTATATGGTGACATACTGACAGTACAGTAGGATGTACAGCAGGTATGGATGGATGTGTGTACATAAAGTGGTGATCCACCTGTGTAGATGGATGTTTGCCGGGGAAGGCTCACAGGTGTGTCACACGCCATCCTACCATTACATGTGCAAACAGTACGCTATGTTACCGTTACTTGACGGTGGAGACATAAAACCTACACAGCGGTCAGGTGTTACCAACAGTACGTCACTTGACACCTGTAACACTTACATCCTCCCGTGTGCATATAGCAGCACAATTGCCGAAGGTAGCGTTGGTACACATAATGCGGCCAATACTGCTGCATGTCTGTCAGACGTATCATCATATAGCAGGTGTATCATTCACAGTACTGCCATGTGTGTTTGCTTGTGTGACCATATATGCCACATATGGTGTGGAATACAACCCAATTGTTACACACCCCTGTACACTGTTGTAGAGATCTGTACATACTGCAGTGTGAAAAGCATGATGTAGGCAGGTGTGGTGTGTGTATCACACACATCAGCCATCCAAATGTGTACGACATTTGTGGTCTCCACAGTGTGTGTGTGTGTGTGTGTGTGTGTGTGTGTGTGTGTGTGTGTGTGTGTGTGTGTAGGTATGTATGGCTGTCTGGTGCATGGAGTGAGGGTGTATGCTACCATACAGAACACACAGGACCCCTAACCCCTCATGGTGATGCAGTCCACTACCCTGTTGATGTCATCAGTCTCAGCCGCACTGGCTACCTGTACATATTCTTTCTCTGTGTCGCGTCATGTGGGTGCACAGTACTGTGAGGGTGATGACCACATAGGCAAGGGTCCTCACCTCAACACTATGGGGTGTGCGTTATAGTGTTGTTGACCCCGTGAGTGTGAGCATGTTCCTGTAATGTGACAGGGTATTACTGCTACACAGTGAGGCCTCATGCTATCAAGTGGCCTCTAACATTATCATTGGCCAGACCGCTGTGTACAACCCCTGCACCATGTCAACATACCTGTGATGTGACCTGGTATGGATGTCATGTCTCTAGCCACTGTAGCCTATTAAACTGCCCACATGCTTCTGGAACAGTATATGTGTGGACATCTGTGGTATGTTAGACTTTCCAACAGTCAGGCTGATGCTATGTATAGGATACTGATATTAACATATGTGCCTGTGAGTACTCCACAGTTACACATGGGAGACTGCAAACAGTGCTACCTGTAAGCACATGCAAGTAGACCATAAGGAGGGAACCAGGGCATCATTACCAACATGCTGTTACTGTTGTTACTGAGAACATATAGCAATGCATGCTAAACCTGTACTACATGGTATGTCTGGTGCGTGTCAACAGTACACAACTAATGTAATATACACGTCTCTCACTATTCTCACACAACTAATGTAATATACACTTCTCACTATTCTGTTCACCCTGTGCATCAGACCATTTGAGCATGTCCCTGCATCGATGGTGTGTATGACAGGGATGCACCACAGGCTTCATCATATGCACAGGGTGATAATGTTTGCCAGGGGCATAGGCCGCACCAATGGATGACATCATGTGTGTGAGTAAGGGCCAGTGATATGATTGGACATGTCTGTTCAGTATGCCTGTGGGTGTTGTGGTGCCCTACAGATCTCTTTGCTGTGTATGTGTATGTGTGCACACAGTTCTGCCTTTTGTGAGGCCTACACAGGTTATTATTGACAGCTCCAGATTGTACAGACCAGGTTGTACAGCTCACTGTGTCCGGCCACGGTCACGTGACCTGTGCCTGCCAGGGGTTGCACGGGCACTACCAGGCGGAGGTACAGATTGGCTACTGTCCGATGACACATGTCCACTGGAACTGTGTCCCCGCTGGGAACGTCCAGGGCCACGTCCACGTAGCCTGCTGTGTCCTGGTGTGGACAGCGCAGCACCAGCTGCACTGCTACTGCTACCGGCACTATGGGAGCGGGCATGTGAGGTGGCACGCTCACATTGACCTGCACTAGGTGGTGTAGCTGGCCTACATCCACGTGGCCTATGCCTCACTCCTACCAGATGTTCCAGCACAGACAGCTCACGCTCGCGGATTGCCATTCCACGGTCAAGGATTCTGACCATGTCACCCAATCGCCTGTCCAGAACATCACTAGTAACAGGTGACTCTATAGTCAGACACACTGATGTCCTGCTTACCAGGCTGAACAAGGAGAGGGTGATGGTGAGCTGCCTATCGGGAGCTAGGATCCGCCACATAACACACGTACTCAGGTCACTCCAAAGCAAGTACAATTATGACTCTGTCATTGTCCATGCTGGCGTGAATGACCTGAGATGTACCTCCCTGGACTACATGAAAAGAGACATAGAGGAGCTCTCTGATTATGTAGCCCAGGCTGGTATGACCCTGACCCTGAGCAGCATCTTGCCCTCACCAAGAATTATGCCACAATACAAAGGCAAGATGATCAGCTTCAATAATTGGCTCAAGTACTGGTGTCATTCTAAGGGGACCCAATGTCTGTCTGCCTGGGATGACATGATGGACAAGCCACGCTGCTTCGCAAGGGACGGCTTGCACCTGTCACCACTGGGCTTCCGGATATTGGCTAAGGCTCTTTCCACCCCCATAGTGCCTTTTATAGACAAGGCTCAAAAGACAAACCCACCTCCTTAGATAACAAAAATGGAAAAAAACTAAGGGTAATGCTGCTCAATGCCAGAAGTCTAAATCTCAAGATGCAGGCACTCGATGCACTCCTTGGTATGGAGAACATCGACGTCTGTGCAGTAACTGAAACCTGGTTCAAGGCTCCTGAGAGCACCCCAGCACTACCAGGCTATACCTCGTATCATGCTTTTCGGCCCCAAAACCCGGGCCGAACCACAAAGGGAGGGGGAGTGTCCATATTCATCAAGGACACCCACACCTCCAGGTTAGTAGCAACACACAAAGCATCAGAGACCATACAGGTGCAACTAACCATAGGCAAAACTGATATACAACTTGTAGCATGTTACAGACCACACTCTTAATCTCAGGAAACCCACTCAGCCTTCCTGAAGACATTGGAGGATATGAATGTATCACAAAATACCATCATACTGGGAGACTTCAACTACCCCAACATAGATTGGGTACATTATTCTAGACCTAACACCCTAGCCCAAAGGTTCCTGGAATTCATAAATTCAAATGCACTGGAACAACTAGTCACCTCTCCCACAAGGGGAGATAATATACTAGACCTGATCATCACAAACATGGGGACAAAATACTCCACACCGGAGGTATACCCCTCACTAGTGAGATCTAACCACAAACTAATCACCCTGGATATACATATCCCACCTCCACCCCCAGCACAAAAGACCACAGTGAAAAACTTCTCAAAAGCAGACTTCACTCTTCTTAAGACTGAAATGGTATCCTTTAAGCCCACTGGGCCAGTGGATACCACATCCCACAATGCTGAATCCTTCACAAATGCTTTCTATGGATATCTCCAAGAATGCATGGATCATGCAATCCCAAATAAATCCAAGTCCCTCTCCACCAAAGGCAAGCGTCCTGTCTGGTGGACCTCAGCCATTAACAAATTGTATAACAAAAGAAGGAAGCTACTGCACGACCGGGCAAAATCCCATAAAGGGAAGACATCTCTGATCAACACTAGCAGAAAACTACATTCTCACATAAAAACATCCAAGGCCAACTTTGAGAGAAAAATCACTAAGGACACTAAAGATAACCACAAAGCCTTCTTCAGCTATGTTAGAAACCTGGGCGGAAATCCTCAGATATGCTCAGAGTTAGTTCACAACAACAAAAAATACACTGAACCCACAGATATTGCCAACATTCTGGCTGACAGGTTCAGTGCAAATTTCTCCCTCCCTCACCCCAAAAGAAGAAATACTTATCCCAGCTGAATGTAATCTCCCTGTCATCTCAGATGTCCAGGTGAGAGCCCTCAGCAAAGCTAAAACACAGCATCAATGGGACCTGACGGTATCCCGGGATCGTGCGTATACGTGAACTCCAAGAGGAGCTAAACCCGCACATAAAAATGCTATTTAACCTTAGCCTTACTACAGGATATGTACCTGAACACTGGCGTACAGCAACAGTGGTCCCACTCCACAAAGGGGGTACCTCTACAGACCCTGGGAACTACTGCCCCATAAGCTTAACCAGCCTGGTCTGCAAAGCTATGGAAAGAATCATTATGGAACTCATAAACAGAGACATTGGGGACCTACAGACACTTGACCCCATCCAGTTCGGCTTTGTAAAGGGCAAATCCTGCCTTTTGAACCTGGTTGACTTTTTCAAAACAGTCACTAGAGCCATTGATGAGGGCAAAGCAGTCCATACAGCCTATCTGGACTTGGCTAAGGCCTTCGACACAATACCCCACTCAGGAATCATAAATAAGCTCAACAGCTTAAATGTAAACCCTTATGTCACTAGATGGGTTGCAAACTGGCTAAAGGACAGAACCCATAAAGTTAAAATCACTGGAGCAATGTCAGACTCAAAACCAGTCACAAGTGGTATCCCACAGGGATCTATCCTGGGACTCCTCTTGTTCGGCATTTATTTCTCAGATGTTAAAGCAAACATGGGAGGGTTGTGGTAGACAAATTTCGCAGATGACTGCAAACTAGGCGCCATAGTCGATACACCAGTGGACACATACATCCTACAAAAAGGCCTCACATAAACGGACAATTGGTGCCGGAGTCATGGCCTTAAACTAAATGCCAAAAAATGTATAGTCATCCCCTTTGGGAAAAACAAAGTACCCACAAATTATCACATAGACAGCAACTCACTGAGTATGGAAAAAGAAATCAGAGACCTATGGACCCAAGTCAACAGCGACCTCTCATTTGACACCCACGTTGCCAAAGTGGTTAGAAAAACATTCTACCTTGCACACCTTATCATGAAGGTGTTCACATCCAGATCCAAGGATGTCATTATACCCCTATACTCCTCCCTCATCAGACCCATGATTGAGTACAATGCCCCATTTGGTATGTACCTCACCCAGCATTTGCAACAGCTGGAGAGACCACAAAAATACCTCACCAAGAGGATCAAGGGTCTCCAACATATGTCTTATTCTGCCAGACTAAAAAAACTCCAGCTCTATTCAGTAGCATACCGCCTGCTCAGAGGTGTTCTCTGCCTGACGTACAAGGCCATGTCCAATCAGGAACTGATGGACATGCTCCACCTCAAAAAATCCAAATCCCTCAGAACCACGAGAGCTAAAGACTTAAACCTTGGCGCAGGTATGAATAGGACATGCTGGAGGGATAGATTCATAACCCAGAGGCTTCCCATGCTCTGGAACAGGATCCCAGTTCATGTTAGTCAGAGCCCCTCACTGACTCTCTTCAAGAGAAATCTTTATGAGTGGATGGGAGATCATAAGTTTACCCCAGGGGTCACATCTGTGTCACTACTAGACAGAGGCACAGTAAGCTAATTCTATTATATCAGGGGACCTTCACTGTGTCACTACTAGACAGTGGCACAGTATTCTAAATCTATTCTGTGCATTTTGTACCATTTTTTGGGGTGGCAAAAGCCACATCACTATGGCTAGGCCTACAAATGCCCCAGGGCAGATAGCCTAGTACTAAACTATGAAACTATGAAACTTTGAAACTATCAGCAATCTGCTGTTGAGCATTTGACAATGCCTGGATGTTGTCATCTAGGGTATGGATAGCAACCCTCTACAGCCTCTGCCCTTCTCTGTTCTGCCATTCAGCATGTGCCTGTGTCGCCATTACAGTCTGGAACATGTGTCTGGTGATACCAGCTGCTGCGCTCTGTCCTGCAGGTGCATGTCTGCCAGAGGTCCTCCTACGAGCAGCACCGGCCACATGCCTGTGTGGCACATCTGCAGTCATTACACTGACACCATGGTGTGTAGACACACCTTCTGTAGCCACCACATGTTCCTGTTCCACGCTAACTGACGCTGACTGTCCTTCCTCTATGGCCACTGGTGATGCGGTATGTGTTGGCAGCAGAACTGTGTGCGGGAAAGAGGGGGACATAGTTGGGATGGCAACCATTGGCACAGATTCAGCCCCTGACAACCCTGCCTGTACCACATGCATACGTTCATCACTGCTAGTATCTGTGGGGACACTAACATCAGATGGACCGCAGGAGGGTAACGCACGTACATCCCCTGTGAATGCAAAGAAAGACTCTAAATTACAATAGACACACACACACACACACACACACACACACACACAGACACACACAGACACACACAGACCCACACAAACACAGACACACATACAGACACACACACACACACACACACACACACACACAGACCCACACAAACACAGACACACATACAGACACACACACACACACACACACACACACACACACACACACACACACACACACACACACAGACACACCATGCATGTGATTTGACAGATGGCATGCAGCATGCCTGTGGTGCAGCAGAGGGCATGCAGCTCAGACATTAATAGTGTTAGTAAGCATACCTCCCTGGGGTGCACACTACAGCAAGCAGGTGTCATATCAGTAGCCTTGCAGTTCACACAATCATGGTAGTATGCATGCATCCCCATGATACACCATGTGGACCATAACAGGATAACAGTACACATGGCTGACGTGACCTTGACATGTAATCTGCTGATGTGTGCATTAACATGCATACATGTCTGACACAATGGTGTCCTGATACATATACAACATCGTAATGGGCATAATATTGCGGTGTTGTCTGTATGCCCTACAGATAGAATGCATGTTTAGCAAATGTGCATGTGCATGGAAGGGTAATGTGAGCCATCTACATTGCTATACAGTGTGAAGTACAGACACTACGCCTTTGCATGGCATCATGAGGCATCTATATTGCTGTACAATGCATAATATGTGTGAATGATGAGTGATGTGACCTATATATCATGACTGGAATGAACATCAAGTGTGCAAGTGTTAACTGGCCACATGGCAAATAGATCTATGCTTTAACATGCCTGATACTGATGACAGTCTCACCTGCAACGGACTCATGTCTGTGCAGCACGCCAGAGGTACCTGTATAGGGGAGACACAGCAGTATGAACATTATCCATGACTGTATGACAGCCACAGGGTGTACTGTGCATGTTAACACATTTGCCTGTATAATAGCATATAGTATGCACATGTGTGCATACACATGGTAGCATACTGCAGTATGCAGCATGTGTGTCCACATACCTTGCATATGTTGTTACTTTACATAATGTACAGTGACACATGCAACTACATGGGATATAATAGCCATATGTGCAGTACTGACTTACCAGGCAACTCCAGGCTCATTGGTTGGGAGACACCCACCTCCACGATGGAAGCTAGTGTTTGTGGATGCTGTTCTGAGGGTGTCCCCAGACTGGCCAGTAGCTCCTCGGTGTGTGTGAGTGGGGGCTGGGTTGGTGGCCCACCACCTGTTCCACCTTGTTCCCTGGCAATTGCAGTGGCATGCTGTTTTGCATGTCGTATCAAGTCCGTGCAGTGTCTGCACACCTGCTGGTAGGTGCGGTTATGGCCACCCACATCGTTCACCCTCCTGCAAAGATCCTGCCACAGGTCGTCCTGCTGCTGGGCATGCTGTGGCACATGGCTGAACAACACCTCATAGTTCTCATGGAGGTACGGGATGAGGACATCATCCTCCTGGCGGCTGTACGCTGGAAGGCGTGTACGAGGCATTATCTGTAAGACATAAAGATGGTGACAGGTCACAGTTTCAGAGATGTACAGAGACACTGCTGCACATACATTTCTATGACATCTAGTACATCTGCACAGTTATCTTTGCAAATCATCATGACACTGACATGACTGACGTGTTTGTGTCACACACATGTAACACCTGTTATGCATTGCATATCATCACCATATATGTGTGCCACCTCATTAGAGTGTTCATACAACATGTGAATGATGTCTTGATGTGGGCATGTCTATTTGCCTGCACTGGTGTTCTTACCTGTCTGCACATGCCTGGATGTGTCCACGGTAATGCTGTTGACCTTGATGCTGTGTATATGTCACATATCAACACAGACACAGCCTTAATGGACTTGAGTAGTGACAATGCACACATATGCATGGAAACCTGTACATGCATGTGTTTTGCCATATACATCTACACAGCACTGTACAGCTGTTCAACATCCTGCCACTGATCGCCTGTGTTGCACATGTGATAGACATGGGACAATGGCTAGTCAGACATCATTCGCAGGGATGGTTATCAACCATAGCATGTACAGACAAGGTTTCCTAGCTGTAACAGACAGCCATTATGCCACCGCAAGTTGCATCAGTGCCACATTACTGATCCAGACAGTTGATACTACATCTACCATGTGGCCATCACACCATGTATGACTGGGATGACATGTGCAGCTTTGATGGACAGGGTTGCATGGTTTGGCAGGAGTATGTCACATTTATGGCACAGGGATCTGTCCAGCATGTGGCGATCCTAGTATTAGGACAGTGGATGTCCATGACGTATGTCTTACAGATCAGGATATGGACATGTCGCATGTCCATCATCATGGTGTAGCAGATGTCTTTATGCATGCTGCATAGTGGAGGCGAGGATTGTGAAGGTTGGTATCACCCATCCATGTATGGCCATTACCCCTTAAAGGTGATATGTGATCCAATATTGGTCACCCCAGTGCTGTATATGCCTGTCCAATGATCTCCGTGCTCATGGATGGCACCCTGTCATGACATGGGTACCTCGTATGACTACCTAAGGGGCCTGGAGATGTCACCAAGTCAGGGAGGTGTACTGCACGGCACCATCCCTTACACAGTGTCCATAATGTTGACCACAGCCTAGGTGGTAGTTAATGGGTACAGGGATGTTCACCTAGCAGTGACAATGCTGATATCATCCATCAGAATGTGCACATATGTCACACACGTCACCCACACAGCCCATTCTGTATGTTGTTCACAACACTGACACAGCTATTCCTCATAGGTCATGGCCATTCACATCCTTACATACACAGATGCCTAACATATGCCTGTGTGGTATGGGCTACAATGAGGGTGGAGTGCAACACATTAAACCTGTTCTACTGTAGCTGGCACTGGTGTGATATGCACATGTAACTCTGGCACCTTTTGTAGTTGTGAGTCTGTCAACAGGCCACTGGTAGAACACTCCTGTGACATACAAAGGTATTTGTAATCAAACATCCATACTGTCTTGTACATCTGTTCTGCTAACATCTACAGTGAAAATGGTTCATGGACATGCACACCATACTCAGCAGGGTTATAGTGTGGTGCCACCCATTATGACTGTCGTCACCACTTGTGGGTTGATATTATCCAACACCCTATCTGTATTGTATGGTCATGCTAGGCACTTGTTCAGAACTTGTGAGCATGTCATGAGCTACTGATTAATATAGCACCCATTCCACACCATTTCCCACAGGTACACTGGCTGTCCTAAAATTTCCAGCTTGCTTATGGTACAACAGCTGTTGTACACACGTAACTCACATATCCTATGAGACATGGTTGTATATACAGGCATGTCCAACTGTCACATACCAGTGCTATTGCCTGTCTATATGATGGATATGTCATACATGTGAGAATAGAGCAATTGTCTCATGTACACATTCAATGCTCACCTCCCAATATATGACACTACAGCCTGTGGGGGATGAAGTTATGCAGCCCTGCTGGGGGTAATGCTGTCACCAACCCTGACTGCACCTGACAGTCATGTGAGGATGTGTAACATTCGCAACACACCCCACTCATCACATAGTCTCACATGATCTCCACCACAGGCCACACATATGAGAACAACTTGCGCAAAACCTCTCCATACTCTGTGTAGGCACCAGAGGCAGCCCCCATCACGGAACACAACATCACCAACTTATAACCCACAGACTCATTTGTGCCCATCACATACAGCCAATAGGATGTTATAACATACACAACACACCAGTCATAGGTGACTCTGTAGGCGGTCACACTGCAGTTCCACACAGCAGGCTACACAAGGCGATAGTCGCTTACATCTTCCTATCGGGTAACTGGTTCTGCAACATTACCTAGGCACCCTTGCCACACCTCACCAGGTATGATGTGACTGTCATTCTCCATGTTAGTGCCCTGAGATGTCACTTCATAGACTACGTGTGCAGGAACATGCAATAGCTCACCAGTCTTGTAGCCCTGAAGGTGTGGGCCAAGCCCTGGGGAGCATTATGCATTCATCCAGACCCGATACCACTGTAGAATGACTGACTGTGTCACTTCAACAGTTGCCTGTGCTTCTGTTGTCATTCCACAGACATCTGGTATCTGTCCACTTTGACTGACCTGGTCAAACACAATCCTTTGGCACAGATGGCCTGCACCTGTCAGCCCCGGGAGTACAGATCACATGTAAGGCTCTTGCTGCTTCTATACTGCCTGTCTTGCACAGTTTCCAATAACAGTCACCAGCAGTACGGGAACTGGCAAGCAAGACATGGGGTCATGTGACACAATGCTTGCATCTTCCTCTGTGATGCACGCAGGCAAGGCACACGTTATAATGCACCACTACAATATCTCTGCAGTGACTGGGACCTGCCTATAGGCTCTGCAGAGCACACCTGCAATGACAGGTTATAGACAGACCATACCTTTCAGGCTCATACCTGGTCCGGCACACCCACAGCTGAGGTGTTCCCATATCCCACTATATTGTACACACATCCTGGCTAGTTACTTAGCACAATGCATCAGAGGTGCTCCACGTGCAACTAACTGTGTCCAGAACCACTATACACATTATAATAAGCTACAGATTCAACTACATACCCCACGGTTACCAGACCTCATTTGTTGGTGTACTGGACAGTAGGGCTCAGACAGCTACTACTGATGTGTGACTGACACTACCCCACACTTAACTGGGATAGCCACTCATGTACTGGCACTTCCATGAGTCATAACCTCCACTCGGCTGGATAAACCCATACACGCCACCTCCAAGACCAACATTAACCTTGATATGAACACTACCAACATGTGACTGGTGTTCCGCACCTGGGGTCATCCCCTCATTGGTGGATTCTGAACATAAGCTAATCAACCTTGTTAGCCACATCCCGGCACCACACCCTTCATGGCATACACAGTACATGAGTACTACAACACCTACTACAGACGTCTTATGACAGCGGTTGTTAACGTCATGACACCTGTGCAGATGGACAATGCACATACAAATGCTGCAACATACCCCAGTGCACTTCATTAGCATGTACATGACTGCATGAATCATGCTATTCCACACAGAGCCATGATGGTACACACCAGATAACAGACGCCACTCTGGTGGTCAAGTTCCATGGACATAATGTACAACAACAGGTGGAGGCTGTTGCACAGTGGTGTACAGTCCCATGGGTGGGGTAGCTCACTGGTCAGCCTCCGTAGGGCCATGGGATCCCTCATCACATACTCCAAGACTAGCTACGTAAACATTACTGTGACACATTCCAGGGTGTACCACAAGGCATTATGGTGGTATGTCAGTAGTCAATGGCAATACCCACATGTGCTCTCACATACAACAGTCACTCAGGAACAATACAGTCCCAGGTGATGTTGGCAACATGCTGGCGGATGGATTCAATGCTAACATTATACCCTCTCACTCACTACAGGGCCACAATCCATGCAGGAACATTGCGGTGTCCTTGCGGTCACACCTACAGAGTACTAACCTGCACTCTATATGTCCTAGGACACTGGCCCCATGTCACCTTCCAAAGTCCCAGGCTGTGATGTCCACAAACCTCTGAATGACATGTCTCCCCACTAGGCCACCATATTCAGTAATAGCCTTGTATCAGACATTGTGGCCCCTGAATGGCACACAGCAACATTTATCACACTCCACACAGGTGGCACCACAATGCACGAGTGGGACTATAGTCCTACACACCTGACTGGACTGTTCTGCATGGCTATGGGGCACATCATCGAGGACGTCATTCACAGAGACATTGTTGGGCTCCGGTCCTTTGATGCCACCCGGGTTGGACTTGTTGGGGCCAGAGCATGGCCCCTACACCTGGTGGACTCCTTTCATACAGTTACCAGGGTAGTTGATGATGGTACGGGAGTCCACACATCCTACATTGCCCTCTCATTGCCTTTCAGCACCGTTCTCCATTCTGGTATTGACAACATACACATCCACCTGCACATCGTACCCTATGTCTCAGGATGTTATGCAATGTGGCTCATGGACAGGACACACACAATGAGGGTTGCATACCATAGTACCTACTACATTTCAGTTACATTTGGCATACCACAGTCCTCAGTCATAGGGCCCCTCATGTTCAGTATATGCTTCCCTGAGGTACAGGCTAGCATAGAGGGACTTTCCCTGCCTAGCTTTACAAACCCCTGCATACAAAGCACCATGATTGATCCCCCAGCTGATACTGACTCCATCCATATGGGTGTCACTGTGACAGATACCTGATATGAATATCATGGCCTCAAGCTGCATGACACAAGGTGCATGACCATCACCTTTGCATTACACCATTCACCCACTATCACATGGTAGTCTCCTACATACATGTCACATTGTACATGTTTGTAGTACACACGTATGTCGCACCCACTCCTGTGGTTACCGTATTGCCACTGTGGCATGGATATCCTTCTATGTGGCCACACTTATCTGTACTGGGTGTGTAGCTGGTACATAGGCACCCATTGTACCTCTGAACTCAAGACTTCTACACACATTCAAGGGTACACCACCCCATTTAGGGTGTACCTTACACAACAGCTACAGCTTTACATACCACAGCATTAACACGCCATGATGTTTATTGAGCTCCGACTGCTAAGGTATGCAGCTGAACTATGGACACCACGTCTGTACACATTTGCATACTACATACTCAGTGGTGACCTCTGCTGAACAGACAGGGCCCATGTCCACAACAATATTAATGGATATACTCCACATACGTGACATACGCAAATGCCACTGTGAGCAACATGCTCATGGATATGTGCACACATGCAACAATGAGTGGGATGTGCTTGAGGGTTACATTCCCAAACTGGACACTCACCATACTTTGGAACATGAGTCCTATGTACATCACGCAGGCACACTCAGTAGCACTGTTCATGTGATACCTCCCTTGGTGGTTGGGAGACACATGTATGCCAGGGATCACTGTAGTGGCTGTACTGTGCAGAGGTGCAGGTAACACATGGCTCTGCTGTTCACAGGACACTACCCTAGAGAGGTGCCACTGGTGTGAACACTGTAGTTGTGCTTACACATAGACTTGCCAGACTGCATAGTACCCCACTATGAACCTGTGAAGCTATTACATGACCTTTGTGCATGGTTACTTGGTAGCCCTTCCATTTAGATTAGCTATCATGCTATTACAATGTCCCATGCCTACAAGCCATATGTATGCTGTTATTGTACATGCCAATAGACGATACCTTTGGTATGCATGATATGCCTGTTATGCTGTGTAGCATATCTGACATATCTACCTACAATACTATACATTACACATATTTTACATAGCATCCCATAATGCAAAGCATACTTGCACAGCAGGACCACCTTAGACATGTCATTGTCATTATAAGCCCATACACATGCCTACTGTGGCAGTATATCAACATATACTATCTCCGGCTATGGCACGTACTTGTTGGACATACCCTACCACTGGCGGCGGGTTGTATGGAATTGTTCTGTTTAAAGCCCTCATGTAGCATCCCTTGTGGTGTCTGTGATGTGTACCTTGTGGCCCACTGCTGGACGCACAGTTTCTACAAGCTTAAGTATGCTAAGCAAGACATCACTACATAAATACCTTTTCCCACTTTATGCATTGCAGACACTTTTAATTAATGCAAACCAGGCTATACATACAGTAAATAATTAATACAAAACATGCTATACATAAACTTACATACCGAGTGTTCTACATACCTAGTTATCGTTATGGACTTTCGTCTCTATCTCTCTCACACTGCTTAAACGGGTATTTTGTATGAGCATACGGTTTGAATGTCTGGCAAGTCTTCCTTATATACGTCGATACCTGTAACATGTGGTTTCCTGCCACATATTGGTGTTCCTGAGTGACTAATTACTTGCATAGCAGCTGTGCAGCTACACCATTCACCAATTATGTGGCAACAGTGGGGTATAATTGAATTCTCCACTTGGGCATTGCCCATTTGCCCTACCTTCGGGGAGACGGCCTGTATTGTGTTTTGTTATGTGTAATTGCAACTGCTATGCATAGAGACAAGTATACTTTGGATTCATGTCCCCCATGGATTGTGTGTGACAGCTAGAGTATGTGGTTCAATATGTGGGTGTACCTGTCATCCCAACGTCTGTTAACAGACTATTGCAAACAAAACCTGTAACATCGCCGTTTGTTCCATTATACAACGACTGCAATTTTGCATGGCGCCTTTAATTGTGTCTCTCACAAGGTATGTTGACGGTTCTGCAGATGTAATTGACTGACTGGATGTTTGTGCTGTTATTACAGTCTGTATTGCTATAGTTGCTAGTGTGGGGGATGTCGGTGGGTGTACATAGCATATACAGGTTTGTGGGGCTTGCATTTCTACATATTCCATATATATGTGTGTGGGCTCCGTCCCTAATTAAAGAGCTATCAGTTAGTAGACTTATGTTATGGGATTGTACATTGGGCCGTTGTTAATTAGTTTCTATATAGTATGCAGGTGAGGTTGATACTTCCATACCACCGGAATTGCAGCGATATGTAAAGGGATATGTCTACACGACATCTATCCCATGTATTTCTGTCCCAGATATTTGCAGTCATTGCGGTTGTTTTGGTAACAGAACCTCTTTACCATGGGTTGCCACCTTTTCATATGGCCATTGTTGGACACTTGCGGGGCACACAGCGGTGTTTACAGGCCAACACATAGCCACGGTCAGTACACAGGATAGCACATACTTTTATCCTCAATACATACCTATTGTTGTGGGACTTCGGCTACTTATCATATTGCATGTATAATTCATGTTTGTTACATACAGGCATGACTATTTAATGCAACTATTACATTATATATGGGACATATTAATGTCCTACGATCTCGGACATTTGCCCTTTGTAATGTTTTATGTCATGACACACCTGCCCAGGGAGGGGCTGTCCCTCTTAATGTGGGACAGGTGGTAACCGTATGCCTATGGCTAGCTATACCCACACCTACCGTAATGATCTACCTCCGAGTTGGCACTAACAGACACATGATGCGGACACACACACATTACAGTCACACGGTGATGCACACAGCACCCTCAACACACACATACACAGACTACGGCACTCACAAACACAGTTGAACACAATACCTACGTGGACCGCAACACCAGCAGCGGTAACTAAATGTCCATTCATATCATCATACTATTACTCGCAGTTGTACTGTGCCGGTACTGTGTTCTTTCGGTCCTTCAGCCTCGTGGTTACGCATGTCGGTATGTTACACATTCCATAGCTGGCGGTATCCTAATTATTTGTACCTCCAAAGTGTTATGAATGTCGTTGACTTATCTATATATATATTTGCAGATATCGCTGAATCCGTATATATCAACATATATCACTCTATCGCCCTTTCTATCTGTATTATATATATGTATATATGTGTACATATATATATATATATATATATATATATATATATATATATATATATATATATATATATATATATATATATATATATATATATATATATATATATATATATATATATATATATATATATATATATCTCTGACGGAAAGTGACAGGCTAACTACACCTTTCATTGTGTACTTGTTGGTGTATACTGTTTCCTGGACTCCACGCTTGTGTCTGTACCTGTCACATTACACACCTGCCGTAGGTTAGGGTTACCAGCTGTCCCACTCTGCGAGGGACAGTCCCTCTTTGGGCAGTTGTGTCCTGCAAAATATTTGTAAACATGGCAAATGTCCTGAGATTTTAGAACATACTTATTTCCTATAGTTTATGTAATAGTTGCATACAACAGTTATTCTGTATCTGAACCACCTATATGTTATAGAAACAGAATAAGTAAGTAAACATTACAAGAATGAGCTTTTATTTAGGCAAAACAGTGCAGTTCTGCTTTTTGTACTTGCCGGGTGTATGTGCCGGCCTGCAGACATCTGACGTATGTCCCAAATTGGTCATTTGAAGAGGTGGCAACCCTACCATAGGTACATCTTGGCTAGCAATAGTGTTAGGTGATTCTATACATGATTGCGTGTTCTACACCTGGCAGTGATCATTTTACCCTTCAGAGCAGGCGCTATTAGTACAGGGGTGAATAATGCTGGTTTCACCTGTTCTGGACATCATTGACCATTATCTGTGTGATATTCGAAGTAGCTTATCCCTGTTTCTCGCATATCCATATAGTCATATTTAAACGTCGCTTACCAGCAGTGGGCAATGCATATTCCCTCTAACGTGTGCTAAACATGATCTGATGACCTGAATCTGACATGCATTACTCATGCCTTCGGGATTACATTGCATCCCTTGCAGGACGTGGGACCGGGAACATGCACAACGGTCACTGCATTTAACACATGGCCATCTGGGATTTGTACACGTGTTATGTCGTTTTGTATGTGGAGTATACTATGGCTGTTACTCCATACTGCACTCACATGGGTAACTCAGTTAGTTTACATATTGATGAGTCCAGTTAATGGTATGTCCATGTGATGTTTACTGGATGTGGTCTTGCATTGGGTATGTATATCACAGTGAGCCACACACGATACTGTGCTACACCTTCAAATGACCGTGGGTGGAGCATGCTGGGGTGATGAATACCTGTCATGGGTACACCCCATGCCTTGACACAACATCCATGATTATATTATGTGGAGCCCCTCATTAACACAGCAGGGACTCCGTGCTGAGTGTGTGCATAACAGTGCTTGCACACATGTGCTCCCATGATTGCCTCTGCTCCTCTAAGCGACAGTTGGTTACTCGATGTTGTGGTGACAGCGGACACTGTTTGCCCCATTTGGTGTATGGCCTCTGACAATCGGCCATGTACCTACCAATGTACCTGGGAACCTATACACACAGCACCACCATATGCTGATAGGCGCATGTACTGTTCAGGTGTTGACATTCCGTGTTCCAATAGCTGTTGTGTGTACAATGTTTGAGGGCTGCCTATGTAGGATTCACCCAGTGGGCCACCTATACATTACAATTTACAGGTGGTCGTGTTTGGGTGCCATCCATTTTACTGTGTGTGCAGGTGTGTCAGTCCATAGGGGCCTACACTGTCAGAGTATGTGCTATACGTTCCCCCTTTGCCAAGGCGTAGACATATTGGGCACGCCTCCGTCTGCCTACTGGGGCTGGCACAGTGTGTTCATGGTCTGAATCCCTCTGTGCCTGTGACGGCCTTGGCAATTGCGGTAGGCTATGAGGGCCTTCACCATTTTGTCTCTGCTGCAGCTGTTTCCACAGGATCATATTATGTATCATGGCACATACTATGATGATGTGGGCACACGTGCCTGGAGAGTACTGCAAGGCTCCACCAGATGTGTCCAAGCACTGGAACCGTGATTTCAGCATCCCGAACACATGCTCTATGATGATTCTGGTTTGTGCGCATGGGTGTGTGTGCATTTCTGATAGGAGTCATCATCCACGGCTCCAGTGCATAGCCAGCATCCCCCACAAGGTGGCCATGTGGGATGCCCCCCTGACAAATACCTGATACAGCTGTGAGGCATAACAGATATGGGAGTCATGGTAGCTTCCAGGGCTGCCAGCACACACATCCATGATAATGCCCTGGGCATTGCACATGATCTGGCAGTTGATGGAGTGGAATCCCTTGCGGTTTATGTTGCACCTACCATGCTCACCGGGTGGTGACTTGATTTGTATGTGCGTGCAGTCTATCACAGCCAGTACCTCTGGGTAGTGTGCCACATGGTGGAAGTGACACATATTGCTGGCCAACTCCTCCTGAGTTCGGGGGAAGTATATATGCTCATTGGCATGTGGTACCATGGCATCCAGGAATTGGTGTAGTACCCTGGATGCTGATGCCTGTGAGATCCCCATTATATCTCCAGTTGGCCTTTGAAAGGTACCTGTGGCTAGTATTCATATGCTTACACATACCTTCGTGTCCACTGGGATGGGTTCCCCTCTGTTATTTCTGGTTCTCAGGCGTGGCCGGCACAGCTCTACTATTTGCTGTAAGATGTCCCTGTCCACCCTGTAACGCTCTACTATCTCCAGATCATGTAGCCCCTAGTAGGTTACCCTTGGTCTGAACTATCTTCTCCTCCTCCAGGGCCTGCAGTGGTTGTCGGCATCATCCTCCACAACACCGACAGTCTCTAAGACATGCTGATGAATCACAGCTATGGCAGCTCCCAACATGTACATTTTAAACATTTCCCGTGTGCTTACACCTATGATGCAGTGTTTGGGAATACACAGGTGTGTGTAGGGTGCTTTCACACTTTATACTATTGTGCTGTGAACACCGATGATGTCATAGGGTGTGTATGTATGATCGTACCTACAGGGTATCTTATGTGTTTTACTACCGGAACTAATATAGTGGTGCCTTTGGTGTTGAATTACATTTGGCTGCCATGGATTACCTCTTGACCTTCCTTTTACATTTCTGCACGTTCCACCTACCATTTTCTGGCATGCATTCAGCAGCCTGCTTTCATTTGTACTTTCCTAGACCTGGTGTATCTTGTGTAATGTGTGCTATTGTCGGTCTACTGTCAGTTTGCTTTGCTCTGCTATGACAGATCTCCTATCTTTGCAATCCAATGCCTCCCCTCCTTTCTTTGCATTCCAATGCCTCCCCTATCCTGTTTTGCTGGTTTCTGCGAGCAGACTTGTCAGCTGCCGTCGATTGGCTGCAGTGAGTTGATTGGTGTTGATTGCTCATTAGTACACCAATTACCCTACTTCGACATTTCCTTCTTTTCTTCCCCTGACCTTCCTGTTTGTGCTATTGTTCGTGCCGCGTGCATCCGCTTACTGGGTTTCAGGCACGTTTTCATCCCCGTACACATGCACTTTTGGGCACCATGTGTGCTCTCAGCTAAACGATTCTATACCTTCCTCCCCACCCCTGTCCTGCAGCTTTGCTTAGCAATGGCCAGGCCAGATTTGCATTGCTCCAATGTGCTTACTGCTATGGTGGCACACCCCTCTGCTGTTGTCATGTATCTCCTCTGAGCCACTCCTCTGTGTTATAGTGCTGTGCCGTATGGTACAACCTTCATCCGGCGGGACATTTGTGATTCAGTATTATCTGCCTCATTTGCATGGCATTGACTACTAATTCATAGTTACCGCGCCGAACACTGTCGCAGGCCCTTAGCGACCCTTGCACCTTGGTTGTGGTGTTTCATGCCTACCATTGTGTATTATGGTGTAAACCTGATTTGTATTACATTGCGATTTTATGACATTTTTATATAATTTCTTTATGTTCTAGTTTGCGCACACATGCCCTGTGGTTGTACTATGCGTTACTGTGGACATGACATTAAATGTTGTTTTTTTAGGTGTTGTGCATCTTTTCTTATGCCATTGGCTGTGTATTTAGCCATTGGCATATGTTAGCTTTGTAATACATGAGTCTGGTCTGCTTCCATAGCTCCGATGTTCTGTTTGGGAAAATGTAAACCGTGTTTTTTGGTTTACATTTCCGTGGGCTTACGCTACACCTGCACCACTTCATGAATCACTATCTGCCTTCATTTGTATGGTGCGACACTGCGCATGGGCTGATTAGCATACCTATGCCGAGGGTTGCGCAGTTCTGGCGTACGCCGGTAGTGCACGTGGTATTTGATTGTACCTGAATCGCTCGGTGGCCATATTTGGCATTATTCCGCCTACGCTATGCCTGCGCCTGGCGCAAGCTTCATGAATCCTGGGGATAGTCTCATTTTAAAGCAATATGAGATAGAATAATAATATACATTTTAATATATTTCATCATGAATTCATTATCTCATAGTTTTATTCAGTTTTAAACAAACATTAGAACATCCATGTTCAACTAAGTGTTGTTTTCAGTTTAATATTATCTATGAAAAGCAACATATTATCCACATATAGTATATTTTCACTACACCATCTTTCCAATTCCTAGCTATATGTTTTCTTATATCTCTGCAAGTCTTGTTAGATAAATGTACAGCAACCACTACAGACATATAAAGTGACATGTAACAACACTGCACATAGGAGCTATGCATTTAGAAAAGTGAATTACAATCACTTATTTTTATCAGTATATTGTTTTTCATTGTGCACTTAAAATAGATTAGTATCACATGCTGGAATAAATCATGAATATTAATAATGTTACAGACATCCAAAGCCTGAATAAAATTATTAATCTTAAAAATTTTATATGTCATACATTTGCAGGCACATATTAAGCACGTAACAAATGTATAAGACAAAGATTCATATGTAAATGAAAAAGAAATTATTGAAAATAACATATAACTCCCCACCCACCTACAAAGAAGTGTAGCATGGTAACAAGGTGAAAACAGACATAGATGCACATTGAGAGGATGATAAATATAAGAGAGACAACTCATCTCCCACAATTACAACTCACAAATCTAGAGATCTCCCTAGCCTCAAAGTTAGCCAACTGTTTTACCCTGCAAAAGGAGTCAGTGGCTCTAACGAAACTTCCATTCATGCTGGGATCCAAGACATGTCGTTACAGTGGGCCTAGCTATAGATATAGATGGGTTCCTATTGGAACATCGAATTTCCAATTGTTTGAATCACTAAAGGTTGATCTTTAATGATCAAACAACTGGAAATTCGAAATGTTTAAAATAAACATTAAAAAAAAAGAAAAAGTAACGGGTGTAGGCAGGGAGGCAAGCCCCCCAGGACCCCCCCACCCCTCACTACTTAAATATACCAACTCTGAGATCGCGCTGCAGTGTAGGAAAGGGAAATCTTCCCTTTCCCCACTGTAGTACATTAAAGTGCAATGTTGGAGTTGATATATTTAAGTAGCGGGGGATGTAGAGGGTGGAAGGCTTGCCCCCCTGCTTTAACCCATCAGGTTATGTTTTCTTTTTTCCTTTTTTTAATTTTGAAGTTACGAAACTTCGATCATATGGTGTTGACCATATGGTATTCGAAGTTCCGTAACTTCGATTTTGTAATAGGTAACCAATATAGATATAGATGTAGACATATTTTATGTTCTATTGCCATTTTCTTTAAAAAAATTTCCACACTCATAATTTATACTGGCATTTGACATTTTCTGTGCATATAGTTTCTGTATATACATATATATATATATATATATATATATGTATCTACTTCATTTGCCGAAAACTCATTTCACCAAATTTCATTTCACCTAGACCAAATCACCGAAAGCCCAAATCGCCAAAATCTCATTTTGCCAAAAACTCCTTTCACCGAAATTAGTAGTGGCAGTGTATATGCCCTTTTCCCCACAGTAGTGCAATCCTGGTGTTAGAATATATAGTTGGGGGTATGTGGGGGTGTATCCCCCCACCTAGTTTGATTAAAAAATACTTACTCTCTTAACAGAAACTGGATAGTATAAAACCAAGCTAGGTGGGGGGCTCCCCCCCCACATCCCCAATGTGGGGGGGCTGTGCTCCCCACATCTCTAACTATATATTCTTGCACAAATTATTTATTTTGCAAAAAAAAAATGGAGCATTCGTAAGGCACAAAATGCATTATTAATCAAACGACTAGCACAAAATGCATTATTAATTAAAAGAAGTGTTCAAAACCATGATATCTGATAGAACTATCAGAAATATTCTTATGGGCTTCAGAATTACTTCTGTTTTGCATAACAAGCATGTTTAAAGTAAAACAAGCACAAGAAAGGTATAATGAGCATGAGAAGAGATTAAATGGGCATAGTGAGTACAATAAAAGGGCTGAATAAGCTTAAAGAGCAAGATGACTGCATTTTTTTTCAGTAAAAGACCATGTTTTGGGCATAAGCTACTATTTTCCATTAAGTGAAGCCATTAAAAGCATGCCTAGAGTTGTTTGAAGTGTCTCACAGTGTGCAAAGTGTTTGCAGAGTGTATGCTTTATTATGGTGCGATTATTTCAGAGTTTGCTGTGAGGAAAGTACAGTAATTTTGCAAAGTACAGTCAAAGTACAGCCATTTAAAAAAAGTTTTGTGTGCTGTGTACATTTACTTGTAGAGTGCCTCCATTTCAATGTGTTTCTGACACTGTATAGAGTTATTTCACAAAGTACAGACATTTTGAAAGGTTCTTATGCTGTATATAGTTTATTTACAAAGTGCGTTCATTTCTAAGTGTTTCTTACTCTGAGCTTCTTCTGCTGTGTACAGTTTGCTCATAAAGTACAGTCATTTCAAAGTATTTCTTACACTGATTATGAGTGATTTTCCAAAGTACAGTGATTTTAGTGTCCCTGTGATACGTAGACTTATTTGGCAAAGTGCAATTATTTCAAAGAGTCTGTTGTGCTAGTGGGCATAATTACAAGTTTTGGCATAAAGTTCTGTCATATATTTATGTGTGTAGGTTCATACATAATTCCAAGCATCTTCACTACTGTGTGTTGATAATGGCCGAGGCATTTCGCAGACACAGTCCACTTGTGTTTGACCATAATATTGCAGAGAATTGGAGACTGAACAGGAATATGATATTTTCATACAAGCAGCTTTTTCTGATAAAGATGCATATACAAGGGCATTCATTTTGCTTAACTTAGCTGGGTCAAATGCCATTGAAAGAAAGCATTCATTTGTGTATGCACCAGCTGTACATGCAAGAGAAGAGGAAACTGCCATATTGTTGTACCGGCTGAATCAAGAGAGGACCCTGAGTGCTTGAAACATAAATTTAGAGAAATGTGCAACCCCCAGACAAATGTTACATTAGAGAGGCACCTATTTTATACAAGAGACCAAAAGCCAGAAGAAACTTTTGCAACTTATATCACTGACTTGGGAAATAAGGCTATAATGTGCAGATTTGTTGATTTGAAAGATGACTTAATAAAGGACAGGCTTATGTATGGTGATAATAGTGCTGCAGTGAGAAAGATTTTGCTTTGTGACAATATATAAATATATCCTTTCTAAAACAGTGCTTGAATTAATATAAATAAATAAATAAAGACATACATACCATACCTTCAGACCTAAATTTTTCATCTGAGGTGTTCTACAGTCTATATGCAGATGACCTGAAATTGAGTAAACTGATTACTTGTGTTACAGATAAGGCACCTCTGCAAAATAACTTGACTAAATTGACCATTTGGGCACAGGAGAATAACATGCTGATAAATACATCAAAAACTAAGCATATGAGATTTGGGACACATACATTGAAAGGTGAACATTTAATACAACACACAGTGATTTAAACTGTAGAGTCATTTAAGTACCTGGGTATATGGGTAGATTCAGCTATGAGTTTTTCTAATCATATCAACCAACTGGTTAATGATAGTTATAGAACTATAGGTTGCATAAAAAGATTTATAAAGTGTAGGAAATCAAAAATAATAAAGTCATTGTTTGTTAGTTACATTAGACCCAAACTTGAGTGTGGAATAACAATATGGAAACCCTATAAGAAAACAAACATGAGTAAACTGGAAAGAGTACAGCGGAAATATACCAAGGGCATCCATGGATGTGAAAATTTAAGTTATTATGAAGGACCAAAATATCTGAACTTGTACAGTATCTTACAGATATCTAAGAAGAGATCTTATTCAGGTATATTGGGCATTTAGAGACAACTACCTCTGGGAATGTTTGGGGTTATCAAAAAGTACTAGAGAATCATCAGATAACCTATGTAGGAGATTCTATAGGAATGAGAAGTGCACTAATTGATTCTCTGACAGAGTAGCTGATGTATGGAACAGACTACTAAATTACATTAAAGCAAGTACTAGTTTAGATATTTTTAAGAACAGCCTGGATACTTATAATAGGAACAAGTGTTTTGGTATATTGGCAAGCTAGAAGGGCATTAATCCCCATGCTTGAAATATTTGTATGTATTTATGTATGTATGTATGTATGTATGTATGTATGTATGTATGTATAAATAAATAACTGCCATTGTAACATATATTGCAGTGACAAATAATTGTGACCAAATGCTTATTTAAAGTACAATTCAGATAATGACATCCATAACCTATAACTTAATTGGTATGCAGCTAATTATTCTGAATATAAATAAGAACGCCACATGTCATGTGACTTATATAACTTCCAAGACTTATTTCACTGATCGTTCCTATGAATACATTACTTATCAATACTAGCAGTGATTACAACAAATCCTTTGTTAATAATTACACTGCTTTTCCAGTTTATAAGACTTCTGAAAGTGAAACAATGTTGCTTGCCACTGAAGATCTTTACAGCTATCATGGACATCTTTGGGAACATACTAGTGGTGATGTCTGTGTTACAAAACAAAAAACTCAGGAATGCTTTTAAGTACAATTCTTTGAAATTAACTGTTATTTCAAGATGGAAATAACACCTTAGAATTTATAACACATCTGAAGCTAGCTTCACCCTTCAGCTGTGAAATGTTTATTATGCTATTTTAGTTATTCACACCTCCCTCTGAGATTAATGTGATTTATAAATATTGATGGCAGTATGGGGTATTTGTTAAGGTCATAGACTTCTGACTAACTTAATTACTGGAAATCTAGGTGAGAATAAAACAATCTTCTACTACGTTGTATCCATATCTAAGCTAGGAGTTAATCAGAGAGGACTTCCAGGTGTCACTAGTTAAAATAAAGAGACATATACATAAGCAGTGTACATTAATTTCAACTATTTATATGTGCTGGCACATATTAGCAGAAAGGCAATAAACTGCTAATCTAAGCAAGTGTGGTAGGGAACATGCATTTTTCACACACACACACACACACACACACACACACACACACACACACACACACACACACACACACACACACACACACACACACAAAACAAGTATAGTACAGATATATGATGCGCTGGTAGCAGGGATGAGTAAACCAAGGATGTCCTTAAAGTTAAACTGTCGATACTAAGGTTATATCAGCATGTTGAAGGAAAACTCAAGGAATCTGTATATTCATGCTTCCAAGGAAAATATAGTAAATACTGAATTTTGACTGCCTGGGTATTAAAAAATATGTGATTTTCATGTAGCTGACATTTTATGCAAGAGCACTCATTCACTGCAACCCCTATTTCTCATATATATATATATATATATATATATATATATATATATATATATATGTATAGTTCCCAATCAGAAGCCTGAAACACTATAAGCCTGAAAATCAAAATCCTGAAAACTATAGACTGAAAGTTCAAAATCCCGAAAGACCAAAATCCTGAAACTCAAAATCCTGAAAACACAAAATGGACATACTGACGTCATTGTGGCTTTGCTATTGTTAGCCCTGTGGTGTTGGGTCATGCGTTGGGTTCAGGTAAGTGTGCGGTTGGTTTTATGTTAGGGTTAGGGGCGGTTTAAGTGAGTTAAGGTTAGGGCGCAGGTTAGGCATGTATGCAATAGTGACAAATATTGGGGTTAGGGGCAGTTTAAGTGAGTTAGGGTTAGGGCGCGGGTCAGGTGAGTGTGCGATAGTGACGGACCTTAGGGTTAGGGTTAGGGTCAGGGTCAGTTGGTAGATATTAGTGTCTTTATAGTGACATATTAGCATTATTTGTGTTTTCAGGATTTTGAGTTTCAGGATTTTGAACTTTCAGTCTATAGTTTTCAGGATTTTGATTTTCAGGCTTATAGTGTTTCAGGCTTCTGATAGGGAACCATATATATATATATATATATATATATATATATATATATATAAACTGCGGTGGTGGTGCTGCAGTAGCGTTGTCGCCTCACAGTAAGACGTCCTGTTCGATTCTCAGCTAAACCGTCTTCTGCATGGAGACATGCGTGAATGGGCGTACCTTCGTTGAAGGTTCTGCATCAGAGCTGGCAACTCGGCATGTAAAAATTTACTGCAAATCATTAGCGGACCAGAGTTCCGCTGTGGCGACCCCTAACCGGGAAAAGCCGAAAGACACAACATATATATATATATATATATATATATATATATATATATATATATGTGTGTGTATAGGTTTACCTTCAAAATGTCGAATGCCGTAATGTCTAATGTTCATTTGGTTAAAAAATAACATCTAAACCCAAAACATTGAATGATCAGAATGTCTAAAATCATTTAATTGTAAAAGCAATGAGATCACCCCCTACTTAAATATACCAACTCCAATATTGCACTACAGTGCAGAAATGGGCAAATTCGATAATTTCAACATTGTGAGTTTAGACTAATTTTATTTCAACATTTTGATCATTCAATATAGTGCATTCAACCAATTCATTTTCAACCATTTAGCATTCAACATTTTGAAGGTAAACCATATATATATATATGTATATATATATATATATATATATATATATGGTTCCCTATCAGAAGCCTGAAACACCATAAGCCTGAAAATCAAAATCCTGAAACCAAAAGCCTGAAAATTCAAAATCCCGAAAACCCAAAATCCTGAAACTCAAAATCCTGACAACACAAAATGGACATACTGACGTCATTGTGGCTTTGCTATTGTTAGCCCTGTGGTGTTAGGTCATGCGTTGGGTTCAGGTAAGTGTGCGGTTGGTTTTATGTTAGGGTTAGGGGCGGTTTAAGTGAGTTAAGGTTAGGGCGCAGGTTAGGCATGTATGCAATAGTGACAAATATTGGGGTTAGGGGCGGTTTAAGTGAGTTTGGGTTAGGGCGCGGGTCAGGTGAGTGTGCGATAGTGACGGACCTTAGGGTTAGGGTCAGGGTCAGTTGGTAGATATTAGTGTCTTTATAGTGACATATTAGCATTATTTGTGTTTTCAGGATTTTGAGTTTCAGGATTTGGGGTTTTTGGGATTTTGAATTTTCAGGCTTTTGGTTTCAGGATTTTGATTTTCAGGCTTATAGTGTTTCAGGCTTGTGATAGGGAACTATATATATATAAATAAAAATATTTATGATACTGACTGCTTGTTTTAGTAAGTGTTCTGTACCTAGGAACCTTGAAACAATGCAGGGTGATGAACAGAAGATGCAGACACAAATCTTTAATGCTTCCATTCAATTTATTTCTTTGAACTTCTGATGAAGTTCAAAGAAATAAATTGAATGAACGTGCTAAGGATTTGTGTCTGTATCTTCTGGTCATCGCCCTGCATTATTTCAAGGTTCCTTGTTCATTTCAGTTCATTTGGCTGTTTTCGTGCTCTGTAATTAGAAATCATATTCATTGTGCAAACAATATGTATATATGGAAGCATAACCTTCTGTTGAAATGACAATTAGTCAATTTTACAATGATAAAAAAAAAGTCTCAAAAAACATAATGTTTTGTACCAGGGACAAGACCTGATACAGTCTCCCACCTGCTAATTTTATATGGCAATTCCAAGATCACATTACATTTTATATATATATATATATATATATATATATATATATATATATATATAGATAGATAAATATATATATATATTTATATATATATATATATATATATATACAGAATATATATATATATATATATATATATATATATATATATATATATATATATATATATATATATATATATATATATATATATATATATATATATATATATATATATATATATATATATATATATATATGGGTCTACTTTGATTCACAGAAAATTCATTTCACTAAATTTCAAAACCCTCACACCAAATCATTGAAAGCTCAAATCACTAAAAACTAATTTTTCTGAATCATATTTCACTGAATGTAAGTACTGTTAGGCAAGTAAAATGTATATGCCCTTTCCCCACTGTAGTGTGATCTTGGAGTAAGTATATATAGTTAGGGGGTACTGAACCCCCCACCTACTTTTGGTTTTATATTGTTAGCTTTCAGTGAAATGAGATTCATAAATATAAAAGCTAAGTAGGTGGGGAGGCTATGACCCCTACAGCTCCCAATGTGGAAGCTGTGCCCCCCCCACACCCCAACTATATATACACTAACTCCAGGATTGCACTACAGTGGGAAAAAGGCCATATACATTTTATTTGCCCAACAGTACTTACATTCAGTGAAATGTGATTCAGTGAAATGAGTTTTCATTGATTTGAGCTTTCAGTGATTTTTTGAGAGTGAATTGAAATTCAGTGAGATGAGTTTTCAGTGAATGAAAGTAGACCCCCACACACACACACACACATATATATATATATCTATATATATATCTATATATATATCTATCTATATATATATATATATATATATATATATATATATATATATATATATATATATATATATATATTTAAATTTATGATACTAGGACATTACAATGCTTAGAAATTACTTTCAAAAAGCATGGATATAATTTCTGCATTTTATCACATAAACAGTATTTTTTTTTCAAAATGTAAATCAATGCTTCTGAAAAATAATTCATTGATATATGCATTTGTTGGCTATTCTTTATTACATTGCTTTTTTCTAGTTTTGACTTAATCTCTCATTTAAATTTTGTTTTAGTACTTGCTCTCCATATTTGTTAATGTATATAAAAATTCCAGTCATTATGTAATCAACAATTTCAAAGTCTTAAGAGTAAAATATATACCTGGTAATTTCCTCCACTATTTTTTTATTTTATTTAACATGAAGTATATAGTTAGCACTTCATTGGAAAGCATGTAAATAATAATGAAAAACTTGACATAACATTTACTTTATAACGTAACAGGTACAGATAAATGAAACAAAAAACAGAAAGTAAAATAAGGCATATCTGCACCTTAGTATGTGATGCATATCTATACTACATTTCAGCTCACTGTTGCCATTTGTATTTTTTAAGACAAAATAGCATTGTATAGCCATTCCCAATCCGTTTCCTAGCATGTCAGTTTTCATGAATACAATACAAGCAGATTATTGTACTGATATATGTATCTAAGTGGAAGACTACAACTGCTAGTTCTTGAAGAAAAACACATTTTGTCTAATTTAAAAAAATGCATAGTACTTGATTTCTGTATAACAACATTTCTAATTACACATCTGCACCCTGAACTTTTGTGTAAATACAGGCAGTTTGAATCTGCATATGTGTGAAAATACAATTCACCCATCCATATGTTTTAGCCCTTTTACTTAAGAATCCTCAGACAAAGCCAAAAGCAATGGGTGTGGGGCAGATGAAGGCCTGAAATCATGGAAAATGTTGAAATATTACTTTAATTCACTTAACAGAACACAAAGTTTTGCATTAACATGCATTTTCTGAGCAATTTGTGACAATTAAAAGTATGAAAGTCTAATGCCTGGGATTACTGACATTGTAATCCTCCGTGATTTTTCCAGAAAGTCAAAATCAAAGTTCTTCTACAAAATATTGGGCATGTGAGAGGCATGGCTCCATCATGTCTATCCTGTAAAAAGTAGCCTCCCTGTCGATATTCTTCAGTCCCAGATACCCTTTTCATTACAAAACGTTTATGAGTATAACTATATTATAATGCTATGGAGAAGAGAGAATTGTCACAGGAATATTGTGCAAGGTTCAATTTTCAGCACTAGAGAAGAGCTTTTCAAGGAGGAAGAGACCAATGACTCAGGATTGTATTTGAAGGCATTCCGTGCACTAAGCAAATATTAAATGTGTAAGTGTATGTGTGTGTGTGTGTGTGTGTGTGTGTGTGTGTGTGTGTGTGTGTGTTTGTGTGTGGACCAATGATGCTTGCATGCGTCATTGTGCTTTTGTGAAAATGTAGCTCTTTGAAAACTGATTGGATTTATGTATGATGTACATAACAGCATACCCCTCAAATATCCAGAATTTTTGAGAATGTCCAGATTTCTGTCCTACATTTCTGGTCTGTTTCTTGTAAAGGTTTTGTGATTTTCAAGCAAATTATTAAATGAAGAAACCCACACAGTAGCTGATCTGCCCCAGGCTCAGTATGTGGTGAAAGAAGAGGATAAACAAACAACAGACTGCAAAGAACGCAAATAAAACAAAAACCATCAGAGTTTGGTGTGCTGTAGTATAACCAGTCTCAAACCTGTACTGGTTAGACTACAGCACACCAAACTCTGATGGTTTGTTCTTTAATATTTTATTATGTTATTTTTTATTTTATGTTTTATATATTTTCTTATGTATGTGTGTTTTAAATATTTTTCTCACATGACTGTTGGGCTGCTGGTCATGTGAATATCGACCTGTATTTAAATCATGTGATTTTGTATTTTATGTATTAGTATAGAAGAAGGGTTCTACCCAAAAGCTTTGCTATTTATAAAGTGTTTTTTCTCAATCAAGTTTTTGTTTTATTTGTGAAAGAAGAGGATCCCATCCCAGGACAAGTAAGAACAGCATTAAGGTAGATGAAGCCAAGGAAAGTAGTAGCTTTGGATGGGGGGGTCACAGCAGATATGATCAAGATGTTCGGTGAGTTAGGAAAGAAATGACTACAGAGGGTAATCATAGCAGTATGGAAAGACAGACATATGACAGATGACTGGAAATCCAGTATGCTAGTGCCAGTATACAAAAACAAATGGGACATTCACAACTTTTGGTGGTATAGAGGTATCAAACTTCTCTCACATCGCATGAAAGTTCTGGACAGGGTGATTAATAAAAGAATAGGCAGAGTAGTAGAATGTAAGATGGAAGATGAGCAGTTCAGTTTCCGATCAGAATGCAGCACTACCAATCCGATGTTTGTAATGAGAAATACAGTTGAACCTGGAAGTGAAGAAAGAGTTCAATTGAGTGTTGCTAGACTTGGAGAAAGCATATGATGAAGTTCCAAGAAAGCTGACTTGGCAATTCTGTGATGGTTCAAAATCCCAGAAACATGTATAATTAGTGCAGGCTATGTACAAAGATCAATGATCACAAGTATGAACAGAGTTCGGACTCACAGAGACATTCCTAGAGGGTCACAATGGTGCAGAGGTTAGCTTTGTCACCTCACAGCAAGACATTCTCCAGTTCAATTCATGCCTGCGGTGCCGTCTGCATGTCATCCCTGCTTTTGTGTGGTTTTCCTCCAATGGTCCTGTTTCCATCCACATTCCAAAGACATACATCTGGAGAATTTCTCCCCAGGCCTCCACTGAAAATTAGCTCTGTCCCAGTTGTACTTTCCCAGCAAACAAATGTTAAACCAATCAATCAATCAATCAATCAATCAATCAATCAATCAATCAATCAATCAATCAATCAATCAATCAATCAATCAATCAATTAATCAATCAATCAATCAATCAACCCATCAATCAATCAACCCATCAATCAATAAATGACTCCACCAGGGTTCAGCACTGATCCCACTGCTGTTCACACTAATGATGGGCAGATTGACCAAGCTGTTCTTTGCAGGTGATGTGGCATAACATGCAGGCTTGGAACAAGAACTTCTTCATAGGTTCATAGGTTCACAGGAGGTTAATAGGCTAATGGCCCTAGGGCCTTTACAACCCTTGTTACATTATAACTGTGTTCCCTTATTATCATGTTATATGGTCTATATTTGCAGTGTGAGTCTATGGTCAGCACCAAATGCCCCTCTCCATTAGGGACATAGGTTCCACCCCCATGGTGAATTTACAATCTCCCATCCAATTATCTAAGTTGCACATAAATAGGGTAATTGAGGAGCTCTGCTTTACATGAATTGGAAGTTTGTTCCAGAGGAACTGCAATTTTGGAGAGACATGTCTGTCTCTCTAGCATGTCCTATTAATGTTGCAGGCTAGGTTAATATCCCTGGAGCAACTGAATCTTGTCTGATTTATTTGTGGGTGTGCAGCATTTCCAATAGGGCAGGGTCAGAGGCTGCTTTGTAGGCCAGGCCCAAGTTGCCTCTCAGCAGCTTATGAGATACAGAGTACAGTGACAGGGCTTTCAATCTATCCACATGGGTCATGTTTTGAAGGCACTGAATTTTCTTGGTGAGAAGCCTCTGTGGTCTCTCCAGCTTCTGCAGGTGTCTGGTGAGATACATACAGAAGGGAGCATTGTATTCTATCAGTGGTCTGAGGAGTTATAACATTCTTAGTTTTGGATGCAATGCCATTAGTTATAAGATGCACAATGTAGAAGGCTTTTCTTACCACTGCGGACACATGGTGATCGAAGTTTAGGTTGCTGTCAACCTGTGTTCACAAATCTCGCACCACTGGGTTTGAGCTTATGGGGGTATCATGTATATTGTTATTTGCAGGGACTTCCCCTTTACCAGTGGGGATAATAATGTATCTTTTTGCATTTTGTTTAAGTCTGTCACTTTGTTACCAATCATTTGTCTGTGTAAGCCCATCTTGTAATATGTTAACATTGTTGGGGACTCAATTATTGCACCCAGTTTGCAATCATCAGTAAACCTGGTAAGTCACAGTCTATCTGTTTTTGCCTGGACTTCCAAGAAATAGATTCCAAACAGTAGAGGGTCCAGCACAGTTCCTTGTGGTACACCACTGGTAACTGGTTTACTGGCAGAGGTGGAATCCCCAACTTTGACTGTATGTGTATTGTCAGTAAGCCAGTTGGCTAACCATCTAGTGATGTATGGGTTAATTACCAGCTGGATGAGTTTCTCGATACCTGTGTGGGGATTTGTGTCAAAAGCTTTGGCTAAGTCAAGATACGTGGTATGCATGGTTTTGTTTTCACCCAGGGCTTTGGCGACATTCTCAAAGAAGTCCACCAGATTTAATAAGCATGATCTACACTTAATGAAGCCAAACTGGGCCTGGTCAAGAGTTTAAATGTCACCTATTTCCTTGATAATATGGTCCATGATGTTTCATTCCATGGCTGGTTAGGCTTATGCAAGGGGATTGAAGTTTCTGTTTTCCACTCTGCTGGGACAAAGCCAGTGCTTTAGCTGTGGCTAAAGAGAGTGCCAAGTTGTTCCACTAGGTCCTGTTTAAGATTGTTTAATAAGCAGCCTGGGATGTTACCTGGTCCCATATAGGCTGTGTTGTTGGGCTTAGAGAGCGTGGTTATGACCTACACTTTGGAAATGCTAGGCAGTGGACTGGTTTCAGATATGCTTTGGGGTATGACTGGTGGGGATGCAGTTTGCACCAAATCTGTCAGCAAGCAGATTGGGAATTTCCTCAGGTTCAGTATGAGTGGTACCACCCACTAGTTTTTTCACAAAGCTGGGCCTTCCATTTTAGATTTTAGGTGTAGTTAAAAATGCCTTAGGATTATCCTTAGTTAGGGATTCTAATTTATCTTTGTAATTAGCTTTAGTAGACTTTACAAGATCTCCAATTTGCTGAGTCACTTTTCTCTTGTTCTTAGATATCACTTTCTTCCTCTTGTTGTATAACATATTTATACTTGATGTCTATTCAGATGGCTTGTTTTCCATGAGGACCTGGTTTTCATCCTTTCAGGTAGAGCTGAGTCTATACAGATGTATAAGTGTTTATACAGGGCAATTGTGTACACCTCTGCATAGGAGTCATTGCTGGCTGTGTTAGCAAGGGATTTGAAACTATTTATCCCATCACTTTGTAGCCTGTAGTTTGCTTTGAAGAAATGTTTCATTTTTTTAGCTCCTGCGGGAGGTGGGGGGTTGGGGGGGGGGGTCAGGTCGAATCATTACTTTGAGTGAGACTAAATTATGATCAGACCTTACAAGGGAGGATAACACATAGGGGGTAGTGCAGAAACCTCCCCATGTTGATGAGTACTGAGTGTAGGATATTTGAACCTCTGGGGGGGGGGGGATTAAGACTATCTGTTCCAGAGCATTTGTATTATCAAAGTCCAGTAACCTAAGGGCAAGCGTGTTTGTGCTAATATATGTCTCGCAGTCACTGGAAGGATAGTTGAAATCACCCATGATCAAGGTGTTTGGCTGTATAGCCAGTGAATCTAGTAAATCCAAGTAGGCAGTGTGTTTCGCAGGGATCATGGTAGGGGACCAATAGCTAACTATGATGTGTTAAGGGAGTTTTGTCTACAGTTAGTTGGACTTGGAGGAGCTCAAGAAAGTCGTACTGTTTTATGAGTCCTGAGATGTTTTTGTCTTTAATGAAGATGAATACACCTCCATCTTTGGTTCTTTCACATTTGTTTTGAGTTCTGAACATGTGGAAGGCATTGTATCCTTGCACAGTCAGGGTGTTCTCTGTGGCCAGCCATCATGTCTCCGTGATTGCACAGACATCAGCAACTTCCAAGGTGAGGAGTGCTTCCAGGGAGTGCAGTTTCTTGTTTAGACTCCTAGCAATAAGCAGCATAACCTTGAGTTTGTTTTGAGTGGATTGTTTTACATCAGAAATTTTGTTGTTATAACATTGCCTAAAAACAGGAACTATAAGGGAGGTAAGTACATTTACCAGTAATGGAAAGCCAAGAGTTGACAGGTGCAAATCATCTCTTGCAAAGCAGAATGGTCTGTTGACTAGGCCTTCCCAGGCTGACAGATACTGGATCCCCCTGGATTGACATCAGAAGCTAAGGCAATTGTTGAAGTCAATCATTTTTTGTTTATACTGAGGAGTCATCTTTGATAAAGATAGAATGCTGCTTAGGGCTAGGGACATACATGCCTGGCACACATAATATGAGAGTTCAGTCATGTCTGTCTTCATAAAGTCTAGTGAGGTATGTCTTAAATCATTCACCCCAACATGGAGTAGAACAGAGTCGTAATGGCACTTGTTGACTTGAGTGCATGCGTGATTTTATGGATACTAGCATCTGACAGGCAGCTAACCATGGCTTTCTCCTTGTCCAGCCAGGTGAGGGGGACATCTGTGTGTTTCACTATGGATTCACCTATGATCAGAACATTTGACTTTGAGGTGTTTTGCTTTAGGGGCTTATTTGATGAGACTCTATTCTGATTGTTATTATGTGTAGTGGATTCTATTGGGTCTGCAGCATGTGCAATAGGTTTGCACTTGGGAGGTTTCTGATATTTTGGTAGGCTTCTATTTAGTACCTCTGCGTATGTTGGTTTATATGTTGTGAACTTGTTATGTGAAAGAAGTGAAGTGTGTGCTGACAACTAGTTTATTGTCTTGTTTGTTCTTACATGAGAGAACTGATTCCAAATTCATAGTGTAAATACATCTCTCATATATTGTATTTATTTTAGGAGTAAGTGATTGTCAGTATAAATGAAGCAATTGCTACATTGCCTAAGGATGCCCATGTCAATCAGGTTGGCTTTAGAAATGTTGGGAAACTGACCATCCATTATGGCAAGTTTATACTATAATTACTAGTGGGGAGTGGATTCATTAGACCAAGTTTTGCTCTGGAATTAACAAAGGGGGCTATTCTGTAGAGGGCTTGAGGTAGAAAACTGCAACAACACTTCTCAGTGTGAAACTAAGTTGCTCACAGTGCAGCAAGGGAGCATAGGAGGGTTCACTAACAGATACTAGGGAAAAATTGTCTTTATTGGCATTTTTGTCTATGCAAGGCAGCAATAAACCCTGTTGTGCAGTGCACAACTATGTGCAAATGCAAGGCTTAAATGCAAGCGAAGATAAGCAGTTTTAACACAAACTAACCAATGAGAACGCCCAAAACTGAGCTTTATTCCAGCAATCCCCAACTCAGATGAGTCCAGAGCTACACTGCCACAAGGGTGCAGGGAGACTGTCTTAATGTAAAATTGCTGGTTTTAGTGCTCAAGCGATACCAAAATGTCTAAATTTAGCCTATGCTACTTAAGGCAGAAGTACTTGAAAATTCACAACAGTAACAAAACAGCAAAAATGAAGCAGCAGTTTAGTAAAATACAGTTCACAAAGTGCAATGCAGGCTTAAAATATACTTATGTTTGTTGAATTTAGAGGTTGCCTTGGATTTCAGTTCAGATTCACCCCAGATCTCTGGCTAAAGTCACCAAACTCTGAGCAGCTCTGGTAAACTAAGCACAGATGATAAGGGACTGAAATGCAAACCAGAAGACTCATGGAATAAAACTAAGTACAGATAAGATAGTTGTAATGGCAGCAATTGGAGGAAATCAGAAGAAGATGAGAAATGAGAGTAAGGAAAATAGTGGAACAGGTTGGAAGCTTCAAGTACCCGGGAGGTTTGGTTGAGGAGAAGAAAAGTTTGAGTGAGGAGGTTAAATCTAGAATAAGAGGGGCTGCAGCCAACTGGCCCAAAGTGTCAGACTACCTTTTCAAAGAGTGGAATGACCACTACTACTGTATGGTACAGAAACTTGGGCAATGAAGGCATAGCAGTTGAAGAAGATAGAGGTGATGGAGATGAAGTGTCTAAGAGTGGTGGTGGGATGCACACTGTGAGACAGATAAAGAAATGAGTACATCAGAGCAGAAGCCCAACTGCCTCCAATTGCAGAGAAGGTCAAAGATAATAGGTCAAGGTGGTTTAGGCTGATGTGCAGGTAAGCAGAAGGCAATCTGGCAAGAGGATCTAAGGGTGTTCATTGAATACATGGATGGATGGATTAATGAGCGCAAAACTGGTAAAGTCAGGCATGACTGTCGATGAAGGTAGAACAGTTGCATTGAATCAAAATAGATGGCAGCAGTTGGTGTGACACCCTGATCCCATGTAAAATAAATGTGAAAACGGTATTGATGAGCTTCAGTGGTAGCATACTATGATGTCACCAAGCCAGGAATTGTGAGTCCTGATGCTAGCAGTTATGATATAGGTGCAACATTACTTCAAATGGATAAGCAGGTATTATGTCCTTTTACCAGTTGCTCCAAAAATGATAATGGATGCAGAAGAGAGAGATTCACAGATTGAAGTCTAGTGCCTTGTAAGTGCACAGGCATGCAAAAAATTCTCAAATTACCTATTAGTGTAAGTTTCCAATTTCAAGCTACCTACAAGCTACTGGCCGCACTGTTTAATTCCTGTGATCAAAACAAAATACCACCCAGCCACCAAAGATTACTAATGGACTGAGAAGGCTCAGTGTCAGAGCAATGAATCTGACTTGAAAACAATTACTCATAGCAGATGTGTTATCCTGAAATACTAGACATGACCAGTTACTGTCAGATACGAAAGAAGATGCTGTCACCTATTTGGACAGTATAATAACAAGTAGACCTGGGACTATTAAGAGACTAGAAAAGCTATTTTCAATTACCAAACAAATGACTATGACTTCCACACTGTTTTGCAAAATATCCAAGATGGATGACCGAAAGGATGGAACAGACAAAATACCCCATGTATTATTTACTACATAGTTAGAGCACAACTGTCAGACCATGGTGGCATATCAAGAGAGAATTTAGTGCCCTTTTTGCAATCTGCTAAAGTTCTGCATTAAAAAAAGTCTATCAGAATCTTAAAAAATTTCAAAGAAGAGACAAAATTCTAGTATGTTTACCAAATATCAAATAAGACAATGCAACACTTATGCCAAAGTATCACTTCTGTTTTGTTCAAAAGCCATCACAAAATAGAATGCTATTAATGCCAACAATCTTACCATAAGGTCCTTTACAAAAATATAGCTTTTACGTTTTCTGGGTTCTAAGGCAAAACTTACCTCATAGTTGTGGAATATTACTCTTGTGACATAAAACTGATTCACTAATGAACTATGACTAGAAAACCAATAGTAGTCAGATTCAAAACATTCACCAGATATAGGATGCCTTCTGAAATGGTTACAGAAAATGGTGCACAGTTTATATTAAATGATTTCCAACTGTTTTACTCATACTATATTAAGTCCTCATGATCGTTATTCAACTGGATCTGCAGAAATAACATTTTAAACAGATAGATAAGGAAATATTAAGATAACATGATCCTTGCAGAGCTTTCATGCCATATCAAGCTACTCCATGCAGTGCTGATGGAGTAACTCCTTCTCAACAAATGCTTGGCAAAGAGTAATGTTCTAATTTGGGTGTCTAGACTTGAGCCATGAGCTATTCCATATAATTCAATTAAACAAAATGGCCAATGAGTGTACATTTCATATAAAAAAACTTTTACATACTATTTTGCATTAATCATCCCTCAACCAGGCCATGCAGTTGAGTTAGATAGAGAGAAAAAGTAGCATGTGATGGGCGCTGCACTGCAGGTGACTAATAAACTGAGGTCCTACATAGTTTAAACTGAAGATGGTGCCATAGTCAGATGAAATCAGAGACATATTCAAATAGTTCCTGGTGATCCTCAAGCTGAATTCTATGTTTCAAAAGATAGCCCTGATGTATTTAAACAATGGAAGTGTTGCTCTTCCATTAAAGGTGATACCACATCCCAATATTGGAGACAATTTTATTTTATTTATTTTTATTTTACTTTTGTTGACCAGGATAGTCTGAATGGATTTATGTCCATTTTCAGCGGAGGCCCGGGGAGAAAACTTCAAGATAAGCAGTTAAGATTACACATACAATATATACAGTGGTTACATACTTAACAAGTTATAAAAATTCCATGGTTAGAGATAATCCTGGGTCTAAGTCCACATTAAATAACACGACTAAGCTAAATTATAGCTATTAACTCAAGGTAGAGGATAGATATTTTGGTTTGATACATTGACATAGCCAGTTTAGTGTCAAATATTGTTTGAGTCTTATCTTAAATTGACTCAGGGTGGTAAGTGAAGTAATATCAGCTGGGAGTGAGTTCCAGGATCTACCTGCAGAGTTGGCAAAAAGAGAGTCACTGGCTGAGTTATTAGTTTTGAAAGTCTGAACTAGCAGTCTGTTAGAAGATCGAAGAGGTCTGGGATTGTTATAGTGGGTGATGTTTTTTAGTGCAGGAGTATTGTCTGGATTGTAAAGGATTTTATATGCCATAATCAATTGGTTCTACTGGATCAAGCTGGGTAATTCTAGCCACCCAAGATGGTTTAGATTGATACAGTGGTGTGTCCTATAAGGCAGACCAGTGGCAAATCTGTCAATGTGGTTGTAGCAGCTAGAGAGTTTGTTGAGGACAGACTTGTTTAAATTAAAGAGTAAAGGGGATGTGTACAGAAGAGTAGAAAGTAGGTGAGAGCAAGCTATGGCAATTATAGCAGGTGGGGTTAAGAAGGCTTTTATCCTGTAAAGTGACCCTAGTTTTTTATTGATGGTTTTGATGGTGTGATTAACATGCAGGTCAAATTTAAGATTGTTATCTATGATAACACCTAGTAGTTCTGTAGAGGTGTCTGTGGAGATTATAGTGCCATTATTGGATTTTATGGTCAAGGTAAATGCAGTAGACCTATGAGTTGGTGAGAAAAGTAACAGTTTTTTTTTTTTAGGATTTAAGATCAGACAATGACCAGAAAGCCAGTTTGTTCTGGGTAGCTGACCATAGTTCTGTCTGAGATGTGGCTGAGCAGAGCAGGGTGGAGACATCAGCACATTGGATACAGCTGACTTTTGGGATAACAGTATAAACGTTATTGATGTAGAATGAAGAACAGAAGGGGCCCTAGTATAAAACCCTGGGGTACACCAAGGGAGTTGGGTAGGAGGTTAGATAGTTTGTTTTGCCAAAGGATAGCCTGCTGTCTGCCACTCAGATAAGATTGGAACCATTGAAGGGCTTTAGTTTCTTGACAGAATGTTTTTAGGGTGTGGATTCGAAGTTGGTGATCAACCATATCAAATGCCTTGGAGAGATCCAAGAAGAGGGCAGAGGATGTGTTTTTATTATTGTGATTATGGTTTATGGTAAGGTTGGGAGGGCTGAAGTAGTGTTGTGGTGAGGTTGGAAGCTGTGCTGGGAGTCTGCCATAAGGTTATTCTGAATTAGGCGGTGCAGCAGGTGTCTATGAATACATTTTTCCATAATCTTTACAAGTGGAGATAATATAGCTATTAGCCTATAATTAGATAGTCCAGTAGAGCTTCCTCCTTTGTGAGGTGAGATTACATAGGATGTTTTCCAGATGGTGGGGATTTTGGCTTCTACTATGGTTCGACTGACTAGTATAGAGATGGGGTAAGCAATGGCATCAGCTGCTTTTTGTAGATACTTGGCAGGGAGTAGATCAGCAGAGAGAGTAGTTGGTTTTAATTTTTTGATCAAGGTATGGATAAGTGAAGTGGCATCTGGTTGGAATCTGAATGAAAGTTGGTTACTTGGGGTGGTGTCCTCATGGCCAGGGGATCTTGGAGGTAGTTTGCTAGCTAGGGCTTGGATTGTCTCCATAAAGAATCAGTTAAAACTGTCTGAGACTTTCTTAGGTGGTTTATCAATGGTGGCTGCAGGGGTCGGGGTGGAATTTTGTCCAGGATGTAATAGTTTATTTAGGACTTCAAAATCCACAGTGTTTGATGACATGATTGTGTACTCTGTGCAAGACTGTCATGTGACCCTGTTCCAGATCCTGCTGATACTGCTGTACAAAATGACTTGAAGCATTCTACTGGCCATTATGCTTATGCTTATGATACTACCACTTTATACCCTTTATTTGTATTAATCTGTTTATCTTTTTAATAACTTCATTGTATGTTAACTTTGTGGAGCTTTTCTCCCTGGGCCTCCACTGAAAATGGGCTCTTTCTAGGCCCAGTGGACTTTCCCGGTTATCAAATGCAATAAATAAATAAATAAATTATAATTACCTGTCTAATAGTTTTCCTTCCACAGACTCAAGTTCTAGTTACAGTTCATATGGTGCTTTTGTGGCATGCAGTCATACAGAAGTTAAAGTGCTAAATCATTGCCAGGACTTAGGCAAAACCATATTGTCAGATAAGTGAGTGCAAAATTTTTGCATAAAATATTTTGCTTAAATAATATTTATCTCTGTTACTATTTCATATATAATCATATTAATGTATAACTTAAAATGCTAAGAGTATATCATAAACAAACGAATTTCAGATTGTTAAATATGTGCATTGACAAGACAGGTGCAGAGCACTTAAGAGTATACAGTGGATATAAAAAGTTTACACATCCCTGTTAAAATGCTAGGTTTTTGTGATATAAAAAATGACACTACAATAAATCATTTCAAAACATTTCCAACATTTCATGTGACCTATAACCTGTACAATTCAATTGAAAAACAAACAAATCTTTTAGGGGAAAACATAAAAAATAAAAAAAAAGTACAATACGCTGGTTGCATAAGTGGGCACACTCTTAAACTAATACTTTGTTGTGTGTGCACACCCTTAAACTAATACTTTGTTGAATCACCTTTGATTTAACTACAGCATTCAGTCTTCTTGGGTAGGAGTCTATCAGCATGGCATATCTTGACTTGGCAATATTTGCCCACTCTTCCTTGCAAAAGCGCTCCAAATCTGTCAAACTGCAAGGGCAACTCTTGTGCACAGCCCTCTTCAGGTCATCTCACAGATTTTCTATTGGATTTAGGTCTGGGCTCTGGCTGTACCATTCCAAAACTTTAATTTTCTTCTGGTGAAGCCATTTTTTGTTGATTTGGATGTATGCTTGGTGTCATTGTCAAATTAAAAGGTGAAATTCCTCTGCATCTTCAGCTTCCTAGCAGACTCCTGAAGGTTTTGGGCCAAATATGACTGGTATTTGTAACTGTTCATAATTCCACTCACCTTGACTAAAGCCCTAGTGCCAGCTGAAGAAAAGCAACCCCAAAGCATGATGCTGCCACCACTATGCTTCACCGTGGGGATGGTGTTCTTTTGGTGATGCAAAGTGTTGTTTTTGTGCCAAACGTACCTTTTGGAATTGTGGACAAAAAGTTCAATCTTGGTCTCATCAGACCATAACACATTTTCCATCATGCTTTTGGGAGATGTGATGTATTATTTTGCAAATTTTAGTTAGGCCTGGATGTTTTTCTGTGTAAGAAAGGGCTTCTGTCTTGCAACCCTGCCCCATAGTCCAGACATATAGAGACAATGGGAGATTGTTGTCACATGTAGTACACAACCAGTACTTGCTAGAAATTCCTGCAGCTTCTTCAGTGTTGCTGTATGTCTCTTAGCAGCCTCCCTGACCAGCTTTTAGCTTGTCTTTTTATCAGTTTTGGAGGGATGTCCAGTTTTTTGCAGAGTCACTGTCATCTCATATTTTCTCCACTTTTTGATGACTGTCTTCACTCTATCCATGGTATATCCAATGCTGTGAAATGTTTTTGCAGCCTTCTCCTGACTGATCCCTTTCAACAATTAGATCCCTTTGATGCTTTGTACGCTCTCTGCAAGCCGTGGATTTTGCTGTAGCAGGCAACTGAGTAAATGTCAGTAAAATGCTACTAGGACAGCTGAACTTAATTTGGGGTTACTCAGAGTATCTTTAATTGATGACAGGTGTGTACCCAAGAAGACTGAATGCTGTAATTAAATCAAAAGGTGCTTCAACAAAGTATTAGTTTAAGGGTGTGCACACACAACAAATGATTAGTTTAAGGGTGTGCACACTTATGCAACTAGTGTATTGTACACATTTATTTTTTATATTTTTCCCCTAACAGATTTGTTTGTTTTTTCAATTTAATTGTACAGGTTATAGGTCACATTAAAGGTAGGAAACGTTTTCAAATTGTTTATTGTGGTCTCATTTTTTTTATATCACAAAATCTGGCATTTTAACAGGGATGTGTACACTTTTTATATCCACTGTATGTGCATCTGTTGTAAAATTATGCATACTTCAAAATTTCAGATGAAGGTTTATCTTTCATGGGGCACAATGTGATGATAAGCAATGTTAAGTTGCTTTTGACTGCAAATACTGTGCACATAAATTACAGCCATTGCCAGTTTAAGATTACTGTATAACACAGCCATTTTAAGAATGTCTGTATCCCATAATTAGAATCAGAATCATATTTATTGGCCAAGTTTGCACACATACAAGGAATTTCACTCCAGTCTCAGTGACTCTCCAAGTATGGATTACATAAATAACATACATACAACTATTAAGAACAAGAATTAAATTAAAATTAAGAACAAGATAAAAAAATGTATCTGCTTTTACTATATCTGTTCTTCCTACTTTATTTTGCTTTTGCGTCATCTTAAAAGTACTCATTTGTATTTATTACTGCTTGGTCTAACTCATTCTAAGCCTTTTAGTTTAAGCACTTGGGCTTCAGACCAGTTGTTTTACATTAGGAAGGTTTGTGGTCTGCACTGTGGTGGCAGGACAGCTAGCTTACATCCTTCTAAGTTGGGAACTGCTGATTGAGGGCTCAGTGTCTGTTATTCTAAAAGTGTATTAGTTCTTGTTTAAGCATTTGGGCTTCAGGCCAGTTATTTTACATTAAGAGGGTTCGTGGTCTGCACTCTTGTGGGAGGAGAGGCTGGACTCTGCCCTTCTGAGCTGGGAATTTCTGGTTAAAGGCTTATAGTGCCTGCATATTTGAACTGCTTCTTACTGAAATTGGTACACCTTGTTTGCTATAGCATAGCCTAGATCCAGGCCTGCTGAATCTAGCATTGTTTGTATAACTTGAGCACTAATCCAGGCATTCTTTAAAGTATTCAATTGTATTTATTACTGCTTGGTAGTAACTTGATTAAAGTGTAACTATAATTCTAAGTCTTTTGGATTAAGCACTTGGGCTTCAGACCAGTTGTTTCACATTAGGAAGGTTTGTGGCCTGCACTGTGGTGGCAGGACAGGTAGTTTACATCCTTCTAAGTTGGAAACTGCTGATTGAGGGCTCAATGCCTGTTATTCTAAAAGTGTATTAATTCTGGTTTAAGCACTTGGGCTTCAGGCCAGTTATTTTACATTAAGAAGGTTCGTGGTCTGCACTCTTGTGGGAGGAGAGGCTGGACTCTGCCCTTCTGAGCTGGGAATTTATGGTTGAAGGCTTATAGTGCCTGCATATTTGAACTGTTTCTTTCTGAAATTGGTACACCTTGTTTGCTGTAGCATAGACTAGATCCAGGCCTGTTGAATCTAGCTTTGTTTGTATGCTTGTTGTTTGTTTGCTTGTTATTTCCCTGAAATGCTAATTCCACCTAAAACATGGCTTTTCAGCGCTTCTGTGGATCCCTAGTGATATCTGCATTGCTTACTGTACTTATTTCCTTGTTTCACTTGAAAGAAAGTTACTGTTTGTCGTTTTTGCATTTAAGTTACCTGTAACACATTGCATTTAAGTTACCTGGCACTTGCTCACTAAGTCAGCACTAAAAAATTAAAAGCACTACACCCTCACAAACTCCCCTTGAATACTTTGTTCCCCATTGGGCCTTTTTTTCAATTATAAAGGAATTCCCAATACTATTCTAGCATGTCCAAAGGTCAGTTGTCAATCTCCTCTCCGGTCCAGCTGGTGAATCTGGGAATCTTGAGGCAATGTTACAACTGCCTCATGTACATAGACAGACCTCTCCTCCTCCCAACAAATTCCAACACATGTGAGAGATGCAACCATATAGCCAAACTGGAGGCTAAGCTCTCACAACTCAGTACTGGCGTAACCAGTCAGGAGGAGAAGGAAACCACACTCACTACAATTTCAGTCTCACATAGACCTACCACGACAGCAAACCAAACACATAAACACACAAAAACATTTTTATTTTTTTATTTATTTATTTTACATTTGTTGACCGGGATAGTCCGACTGGATGCATGTCCATTTTCAGTGGAGGCCCAGGGAGAAAAGCTCCAAGGGTAAGCAGATACAGCATTACATAATACCAGCATTACATATTACAAACAGACTATTTACAGAGATTACATAAGTAAGCAAGTTAAACAAGTTCCACAGGTTACAGTTAGTCCTGAGCACAAGTCAGGATTAAATTAAATTACACAGTAAACTGGTTAACAAATTTTTACACATTCGAGTTAGCCAGGCTTGATACATTGACATAGCCAGTTAAGTGACAAATGTTGTTTGAGTCTAGTTTTAAACTGACATAAGGTGGAAAGTAAGGTAATATCAGCTGGAAGAGAGTTCCAGGATCTACTTACAGAGTTTGCAAAGAGAGAGTCACCGGCTGTGTTATTAATTTTGCTAGTCTGAATTAGTAGTTTGTTAGAGGATCGAAGCGGTCTAGGATTGTTATAGGGGGTGATAATATTTTTACGTGCAGGAGTATTGTCCGTATTATAGAGGATTTTATCGGCCATAATGAGTTGGTTATACTGGATTAGGCTAGGTAGTTCAAGCCAACAAAGCTGATTTAGATTGATGCAATGATGTGTCCTAAAAGGCAGCCCAGTGGCAAACCTGGCAATGTGGTTGTAGCAAATTGAGAGTTTGTTAAGGACAGTCTTGTACAAATTTGAGAGTGGAGGGGATGCATACAGAAGGGTTGAAAGAAGGTGAGAGCGAGCTATGGCAATTTTAGCTGGAGGGGTTAGGAAGGCTTTTATTCTGTAAAGTGACCCTAGTTATTTATTGATGGTTTTGATAGTTTGGTTAACATGTAGGTCAAATTTGAGATTATTGTCTATGATGACACCTAATAGTTTTGTAGATGGGTCAGGGGAGATTATTCTGCCATCATTTGATTTTATGGTAAAGGTGAAAGCGGTAGACCTATGTGTTGGTGAAAATAACAGCATTTTAGTTTTTTTGGGAATTAGGATCAGACGATGTTCAGAAAGCCAGTTTTCTATTGTATTAAAGTTGGTCTGGGTAGCTGACCATAACTCTACTGGAGATGTGGCTGAGCAAATCAGAGTAGAGCCATCAGCATATACTCGGAGGCTCTAAATAAAAATCTGCCTAAGCAGCAGAGACCTCCAAAGCAGACACCCAAACAACCGCTACCCCAAAACAAAACACGTGCAACACATAGCTCACAAATTCAGTGTGCCAAACAGTCACAGCCCTTAAGGCTAAACAACACACCTGATACACATGTAATAGGTGACTCTATCGTCAGGCACACTGATGTCTCACTCACCAGGCTGAACAAGGAGAAGGTCATGATGAGCTGCCTGTCGGGCGCTAGGAACCGCCACATAACACAAGTACTCAGGTCACTCCAAGGCAAGTACAAATATGACTCAGTCATTGTCCATGCTGGTGTGAATGACCTGAGATGTACCTCCCTGGACTACATGAAAAGAGACATAGAGGAGCTCTCTGAGAATGTAGCCCAGGCCGGTATGACCCTGACCTTGAGTAGCATCTTACCCTCACCAAGAATGATGCCACAATATGAAGACAAGATGATCAATTTCAACAATTGGCTTAAGTATCGGTGTCATTCAAAGGGGATCCAATGCCTGTCAGCCTGGGATGACATGCTCGACAAGCCACGATGCTTCACTAAAGACGGCTTGCACCTGTCACCCCTGAGCTTTCAGATATTGGCAAAGGCTCTTGCTACCCCCATAGTGCCTTTTTAGGCAAGGCTCAAAAGACAAACCCACCTCCATAGGTATCACAAGGGATAAGAAACTAAGAGTAATGCTGCTCAATGCCAGAAGTCTAAACCTCAAGATGCATGCACTCAAAACTCTCCTTAGCATGGAGAACATTGATATCTGTGCAGTAACAGAAACCTGGATCACGGCTCCCAAGAGCACCCCAGCACTACCAGGTTATACCTCATACCATTCTTTTTGGCCCCAAAACTTGGACCGAACCACAAAAGGAGGGGAAGTATCAATATTTGTCAAAGATACCCACACCTCCAGGTTGGTGGCACAGCACAAAGCATCAGAGACTATCCATGTGCAACTAACAGTAGGTAGAACTGCCTTCCAGTTTATAGCCTGCTACAGACCACCCTCCCAAACCCAGGAACCCCACTCAGCCTTCCTGAGAACACTGGAAAATATGAAGCTCTCTCCAAACACCATTATATTTGGCAACTTCAACTACCCAAACATAGACTGGGAGCATTACTCTAGCTCCAACACCCTAGCCCAAAGGTTCCTAGAATTTATAAACTCAAATGCTATGGAACAACTTGTTACCACTCCCACAAGAGAGAAAACCATACTGGACCTGATCATCACCAACATGGGGACTCTATGCTCCAGACCAGAAATGTATCCCTCACTGGTAAGATCAGACCATAAACTAATCTCACTGGATATTCACATCCCGACCCCACCCCCTGCTCAGAAAACCACAGTGAAAAACTTCTCTAAAGCAAATTTCACACTTCTCAAAACTGAGGTGGAATCCTTCAAAGCCCCAGGGCCTGTGGAAAATACGGCCCAGACCACAAAATCCTTTATAAACACATTCTATGAACACCTTCAGGAATGCATGGATCATGCAATCCCAAATAAATCCAAGACCCAATTCTCCAAAGGCAGACGTCCTGTCTGGTGGACCCCAGCCATAAACAAACTATACAATAGAAGGAGGAAGCTACTACATGATAGAGCAAAATCCCAAAAAGGGAAGGCATCTCTGATCAGTATTAGCAAAAAACTACGGGCACTCATAAAATCGTCTAAGGCCAGCTTCGAGAGAAAGATTGCACAGGACACTAAGGATAATCACAAGGCTTTCTTTAGTTATGTTAGGAACCAGGGTGGGAATTCCCAGATATGCTCAGAATTAGTCCAAAATGACAAAAAATACACCGAACCCACAGACATTGCCAACATCCTAGCTGACAGGTTCAGTGCAAACTTCTCCCCCCCTCCCCACCAAAAGGGCAAATACCTATCCCAGCAGAGTGCTGCCCCCCTGACATCTCAAATGTTCAGGTAAGAGCCGCCCTCTCCAAAGCATAAAACACAGCATCAATGGGACCAGACGGTGTCCCGGGCTGCGTCCTACATGAACTCCAAGAAGAGCTAGAACTACTGTTCAATCTCAGCCTTACTACAGGATATGTACCCAAAGAGTGACGTACAGCAACAGTGGACCCTCTCCACAAAGGTGGTGCCTCAACGGATCCTGGAAACTATCGCCCCATAAGCCTGACTAGCTTGGTCTGCAAAGCTATGGAAAGGATCACCATGGACCTCATAAATAAAGATAAAGGGGACCTACAGACACTGGTTCCTACCCAGTTCGGCTTTGTTAAGGGCAGATCCTGCCTCTTAAACCTGGTCAATTTCTTTGAAACAGTCACCAAGGCCATTGACGAGGGGAAGGTGGTCCAGACAGCCTACCTGGACCTCGCAAAAGCCTTCGATTCAATACCCCACTCGGGCATTATAGATAACCTCACCAGCTTAAATATAAACTCCTATGTCACTAGATGGGTTGCAAACTGGCTCAAGGACAGAACCCACATAGTTAGAATTGCTGGAGCCATGTCAGACTCCAAACCAGTTACAAGTGGTGTCGCACAAGGCTCAGTCCTGGGACCTCTCTTGTTCGGTATATATTTCTCAGAGCTACAGGCCAACACGGAAGGACTGTGGCTGACCAAGTTCGCACATGACTGCAAACTGGGTGCCATAATCGACTCTCCAGCTGACACAAGCATCCCCCAAAAGGGCCTCATAGAAACAGACAACTGGTGCCAGAGCCATGGCCTCAAGCTAAATGCCAAAAAGTGTATAGTCATCCCCTTTGGCAAAAACAAAGTGCCCACAAATTACCTCGTAGGTGGTAATCCATTAAGTACAGAAGAAGTAATTAGGGACCTGGGGACCCAAGTTGATAGCAATCTCTCATTTGACAACCACGTGGCCAAAGTGGTTAGAAAAACATTTTATATAGCCCACCTAATCATGAAGGGATTCACATCTAGATGTGGGGAGGTCATCGTGCCTCTTTACTCATCCCTCATCAGGCCCATAATTGAGTACAATGCCCCTTTTGGGATGTACCTTACCAGACACCTGCAGCAACTGGAAAGACCCCAAAAGTACCTCACCAAGAGGATCAAAGGGCTCAAACAGATGCCATATGCTGCCCGGTTAAAGAAACTCCAGCTCTACTCTGTGGCATACCACCCGCTCAGAGGCGATCTGTGCCTGATGTATAAAGCCATGTCCGACCCAGAATTAATGGACATGCTGCACCTCAGAAAATCCAAATCCCATCGAGCTACGCGCTCGAGAGACTTGAACCTCAGCACTGAAATAAATAGGACATGCTGGAGGGACAGATTCATAACCCAGAGGCTCCCTTCTCTCTGGAATAAAATCCCAGTCCAGGTTAGGCAGAGTCCCTCATTGACTCTCTTCAAGAGGAATCTTGATGAGTGGATGGGAGATCGTAGGTTTACTCCGGGTATCACTTCTGTGTCACTGTTAGACAGAGGCACAGTATACTAACCTCGAAAAAGGGCACAGCAAAATTAATTTAAAATGGGTGGCGAAAGCCAAACACACTCTGGCTAGGCTTATAAATGCCCTAGGGCAGATAGCCTAGTATGAACCTATGAACCTATAAATGACATACATGCAACTATTAAGAACAAGACGAAAAAGTAAATATACATATACATATACGTACAAGGTGCAAAGTGCAACTCAGTGCAAGAAATACTGAAATGAACTCTGAAAGAAACAAGTATTAACAATATGTAAACAATACTGCAGAATCCTCGGAGTCTTGGGAAAAAGAATACCTTAGCCTAATACGCTGAGTTAACCATTTATGAACTTGATGGCCTGTGGAAAAAAAATGTTCTTATATCTGCTTGTTTTGGTGCATATTAATCTATAATGCCTGGCTGACAGTACTAGCTCAAAAAGATGGTGGCCTGGATGTGAAGGGTTGGTGATGATCTTCCCTGCCTTTTTCATGACTCTGGAATAGTACAGGTCCTGTAAGGAGGGCAAACTAGCACCAATGATATTTTCAGCAGACCTGACTATTCGATGTAACCTATTTTTGTCATGATTAGACAGAGATCCAAACCATACTGTTTTAGATGAGCTGAGTGGGAGGTTGAACTTCCTCAGCTGTCACATAAAGTACATTTGCTGTTGTGCCTTTTTTATGATGGACCCTACATTGGTCTTCCACTTCAAGTCCAGGGAGATGATAGATCCCAAAAACATGAAGGATTCCACAAATGACACAGCAGAATAAAATATAAAGAGGGGGAATAATATTGTAGTAAAACTCCAAAACAGACCTCTCAACCAATCGGGGACAAATTTCAACCGAATCAGGGACAAGTCAAGAAAAAATCAGGGACAATCAGGGACACTTTTAAAATATTACTGCTATTAACTTGAAACTTTGAAAGAATCAGTGCATATGAATTAATACACATTTTCTGAAGTAAAAGAAGTCTATAACTCTTAATTATTGTCATTATTCATTAAGTGTAATTCACCACCTTTCCTCCAAAAGGCACTAGTTTTAGGGAGGATTAAGAGGGACAGAGCTAAAATTTGAGTCAAAATCAGGGACAGTTGAGAGGTATGCTCCAAAAGTCCACTGTCAATTCCACAGTTTTAAGACTGTTCAGTTCCAGATTATTCTGACTACAGCAAAGAGCCAGCTGCTCAACCTCCCATCTGTATGCAGACTCATCAATAATGTATTGTAACTATGTCAAAGTGTCAGTGCATTCAGGATGACTGAAAGGATAGCATAATTCTTACGTCATTTTGTACAGAATAAATGTTACCAGTTTGATTAAAATGCTGGTGTGTACTTGAAAGAAATGGCATTACTATTTGACATCACTGGGTGAAGAGAGGCATGCATCTTGAAATATGATGTGTGCATTCATTATCATACAGCTATGGAAACAGTATAAAATTTATGGAAAAATGAAAAATTCCTTATTTTATGTCATAATTTTAATAAAGAACAAAAGACTCATGATTATTTTTTGTTTTTAATACAGTATATTGGTGGGAAACAATATTGGTCTCACATATTGCTTGATAAGATATAGAGTGTTAATTAACAATGTTCCTCTTCTTTACAGAGTGTCTGCTAGTGTGTACTAGCTATTTTGGGCCAAGTCTGCTTATAACACTTTATTATTTTAATCATATAGCACATTTTTGTACTATAAATGTTTTTTTTTTTTTGCATGATGGTAATAAATTATATGTTCAACGGAGATGTGTACACCCGTGATTTATCCCTTTTTATATTTTGCCACCAATTTAGTTTTCATCAGCCATATTTTATTGTGATGCAACCTCAATATTTTGATTTTATATTTTTGATGAAAAATATGAAAATTATGATTGTTAAGAAAAATGAATTGGATCTTTCCAATCAAGGCATCAAATCTAACTGTGTGTCAGTTGCCCCTGCCAGTTTACCAAATACAGACAAAGTGATCATTCGTCCAATATGGAAACCGCATTGCAAATATAATCCTTTGATAAAAGGTACTATAGGAAGTGTATTAATAAATACAGTCCTGGGTATTGACTAGAGTATGTATGGTGTTACATTGTGATGAAATTGCTAGGCTTGAAATGACCTCCTGGTCAATAGCCTA
>NC_056741.1:501404589-501428136 GCF_019279795.1 Protopterus annectens
ATATATATATATATATATATATATGGGTCTACTCTTTTTTGAAGAAACACTTCTTTGAAAAAGAGAAGTAGACCTACACTTATGTGAAAGTGCACTTAACCGAAAGTGCAGTTCTGTGAAGAATGGTTCAATGAACCATTAAGGAACAGTGAGGTGCCGAAGCACACTACAGTGGGGAAAAGGGAATTTACCTGTTTCCCCACTGTAGTGTGATCTCAGAGTTGGTATATTTCAGTAGGCGGTGTGTGGCAGGCACAACCCCCCCCCATGAGAGGTGCAGGGGGATTGCCCCCCCTGCAAAAACATTGTTTTGGTGTTCTTCTTTAATGGTTTGTTGAACCGTTCTTCACAAAAGTGCACTTTTGGTTAAGTGCACTTTCTGTTCTTTTTCAAAGTGTTTCTTCGATGAAGGACAGTAGTTCCATATATATGTGTGTGTGTGTGTATGTATGTATATATATATATATATATATATATATATATATATATATATATATATATATATATATATATGGTTCTAGGTCATAAGATCGACAGCCACTTTCACCGACAACAGAAACATCGACACCACATTATCGACAAACCATAAACACGACACCTCACATGCCCGACAAACAAGTAACCGACGGTCCACAAACATGAAACCCCATACACTGCACACACCACAATAACAACAATCAACTAACAAAACACATCCCCTTATCCAAAAACCACACACAGAACACAAGCACACCAAAATCCTCACAAACCCACACTAAACCTCACACACCCAACTATGTACAACCCTAACCCAAACCCTTACCCTAAGGTCCGTCACTATCGCACACTCAGCTAACCCGCCCTAACCCTAACTCACTTAACCCACTAACCCAAAAATACCACTACCGACACTTACATAACCCGCTTCTAACCCTAACTCACTTAACCGCCCTAACCCAAAACTGCCACTACCAAGACACTTACCTAACCCGGCCCCTAACCCTAACTCACTTAACCCGCCCCTAACTCAAAAATACCACTACGACACTTACCTAACCCGCCTAACCCTAACTCACTTAACCCACCCCTATCCCCACAGACTGTCACTATCCACACTTACCTTACTCGCACCCTAACGTCCGTCACCACTGCATGCTCACACAGCCTTCTTTCCAAGTCACTATCCCTGGCATCGGCGTTTTCATCTGTAGCGTCGGTCTTCCGAGTGTCGATCATCTGACGCCCGCTAATCCGTTGTCGGTGATGTCGGCTGTCGATCTTCTAACCTAGACCCATATATATATATATATATATATATATATATATATATATATATATATATATATATATATATATATATATATATATATATATATATATGTGTGTATATATGGATTCACTTCAGAAGCTCGAATCCCCAAAATCTCAAATTTCATATAACCGAGACCAAAAGATCGAGTTTTGGAAACTCGAACTTCTGAAATGAAACTGTAAAAAAACAAAAAAACCTCAAACACCGCTTTTGCAGGGGGGCTTCACCCCCCTGCACCCCCCACACCCCCCCCTACTTAGATATACCCACTCTGAGATCGTGCTACAGTGGGGAAAAGGGAAATCTCTCATTCTGCGCTGTATGCGGAAGCGCAAAAACAGAGATTTCCCACTTCCTGTCAACACCACAGAAAAGATAAAAACATTACGTGCACACAGACCATACAGGAATCCTTGCCTCTGTGTGCACGTAACGTTTTAATAAAAGTAACTTCTTATTTTTTAACACTTTACATATTCGATTTACTGAAATCTCGATCATATGGTTTCGAACATATGCAATTCGAGATTTCAGTAATTCAATTATGTGAAGTGTTCCCATATATATATATATATATATATATATATATATATATATATATATATTTTTTTTTTTTTTTTTTTAAATGTCTGGGAGTTGGTGCCCTACTTCTTTCCTTATTATGTGCATTCTAACCTAAGAAGTTTTTTTTTTTTTTTTTAAAGCACGTTTATTGTTTTTAAAATACAAAATAAATATCATAACAATCTTATACAAGCAATTAAAATGTAAATAGTTATAACATTTAATAAATCAACCAAAATATTTACAGAGACATCCACTGCAAATCAAATCAATTGATTAAACTGTAATGTCTTACTAATGAAACTAAGATTTTTTTAACAGGTTTTGTAAAGTATCCCATATAATATAGTAAGATGTTTTTCTAGTAGTTCTTGACTTTATTGTCATTAATTCCATATGACACACTTCAGTCTTAACATTTTTAAATTCATTAAATGAAGGAGGAGTATCTGAAATCCAATTTCTGGTTATTATTTTTCTAGCCACTGCTAGAATAGACCATAATAAGGGAAGTTTAACTTTTTTAACACTTTTAAGAACAGGAGTGTTAAATAATATAAGTGATTTAGAGACAATGAAATTATCTGTGAAAAGAGCCTGCAAAAAATCATTGATTAACATCCAATATTCCTTCAATTTTATACAGTCATAAAACATATGTGCCCAATCAGCATTTATTTCTACATTACATCTCTTACATAAGTTGTCTTTATTATTTATTTTATTCATCATTAAAGGTGTATAGAAAGATCTATGTAAAATTTCCAAGTAAAAGTCTCCAATTAATGGAAGAAGTAGTTTTATAAGCAGATTCCAATATATATTGTTTATCTTGTTGTTTTGGTGATTCACCATTAATGGAAATGAAATAATTCCAATAAGTATCTGAACTGTAATGGGTTTCTTCTCTAATAATTTTATGTATGTGTGAGAGCTTACCTTTATCAGAAACCCTATGTTGTAAATTTAATATCAAGTAATCAATCAGAATTGGGACAGATTCTTTAACTGTTAAAGACATTAAATCAAGTTTATTAATAAGATGTTGTCTAAAAGTCTGAATTTCTAACCAACATGTTTCTCTCAAATCAAATTCTTGCTTTAAGAAGTCTAAATTTTTACTTTATTGTCAGACAGCAACTGATACCAATACTTTAAATCATTCTCTGTGACTAAAAGAATTCTTTCAGAGGTGGTTGATAAAAGAATACCTTGTGTATACATTATAGGGAATAGGATAAAATTCCATTCCTTATACTTAGGATGCATAAATATAAAATTACGATATCTAATAATAATATTTAATGGGTAACTAGCTATATATTTTGGTGTAATAGATGAAGTACAAAATTCTTTTAGTAACCATAACATGGGGTTATTTACAATAGTATTTTTATGTATTAAAGAGATTTTCATGAAGTGAATGCTAATTAGTTCCCAATGATCTTTCCATTTTGCAACATATGTCTGATCTATTAACAAAGTAATAACTTTTACAATAGAAGATATAGTATATAAATTAAAGTCTGGAAATGAAATGCCCCCGTGAGACCAGCTATTAGTATGTTTCTTTAATGCAATCCTAGGTCTATTAGGTACCCATAAGAAATTTAACATTAGTGAATTCAATTTCTTAATAATTATTTTTGTAGGTGGGAGTATTATTGATTGTATTAGGTATAATATCTTAGGGAATATTATCATTTTAATAATTGTGAGTCTCTCTTCCATTGTAAAAAACATATTGTTCCAGCTATTGAAAAGATTTTGTATATCATGAAGACAGTTACTATAATTATTATGTATAATAGATTTAATATCTTTAGTTAATATTATACCTAAGTAAGTTATCTGACCTGAGTTGGGTATATATTTGTGAAAATCATTAGTGAGGACATTTTTTTGTGCATATATCGGTAATATTTTAGTTTTTTCTTCATTAAATATCAAACCAGAGATATTTTTAAAATCTGTCATTTTATCAAATAATGACTGCATAGAAGTGTTAGTTCCTGCTGATGTAATTAGAACATCATCTGCAAAAAGTTGAATTTTAGATATTGTATTTTCATCTATATCACATCATTCTATATCAGTGCTGTTTCTAATCAAATTAGCCCAAGGCTCCATTATTAAAGTAAATAATAGTGGAGAGAGTGGACACCCTTGTTTTGTACCTTTTAATATGGGTATTTTTTGTGAGACATATGTTCCTATCTTAATGTAAGCCAATGCTCCTTTATATAGATGTTCAATTAGATTCACAAATGCATCAGAGAAATTTGTACACTTCAATAAGATAAACAAGTAGTCCCAACTTACTGAGTCAAATGCAGAACTTATATCAAGACTAATAAGTGTTAAGTCTTTCTTTTTCCTGTTTGCATAATCTATTAACGTTAAAGTTCTCCTTATATTATCAAAAGTATTTCTATTTATAATAAAGCCTGTCTGATCTATATCTATTATACCTGGAATGATTGTCTTTAATCTATCGGCAAAAATACTCATAAACATTTTATAGTCAACACTAAGTAATGAAATAGGTCTGTATGAAGTGCATCTGGTTGGGTCTTTATTGGGTTTTAAAATTGGTGAAATAAATGTGTATTGCCAGGATGGGGGAGTTGTTAACTCATTTTGAGCTAAAATGAAAACCATATGTATTAATGAGTAAGTACTTTTAGGAAGAATTTTATAAATCTCTGGTATAATACCATCATTACCTGGTGCTTTGTTTGATTTAAGTTTGTTTATTTGTGTAATAACCTCTGTATAAGAAATATTTTTATTTATTAGTTTAGTCTGTTGTTTATTAAGTTTTTTGTTCATGTTTGTAGTTATAAATTTCTTTATTTTATCTTTAGAATCCATGTTAATGTTATTGTGATTAATTTTATGAAAGTGATTTCTAAATTCATCTAATATTTCTGGTAAACTAGAAACATTCTTCTTTTTCCCTGGAGAGAAAATTTCTTTGATATGATGTTGTTTATTCAGCCTTTTTGTTTTATTTTTAAGTCTATGTAAGTATTTGGGACTTATTGAGTAAGAAGACAAAAACTTATATTTCTCTAATGTTATTTTGACTTTATGGGTTAAAATTTCTTTGTATTTCTCATTTAATTTATTTATTTCCTCAATGACTTTTTTGTCCATAATATTTTCTTTATTATTATGTTTATATGAGTCTAATTTGCTTTGAATATCTAGTAATTCCTTGTCCCAAGATTTCCTTTTATTTATACCATCTGATACTTTGTCCATATAAATATGATTTTAAAGCATCCCAAATGTAAACAATGGAGACATCAGGTGTAGTGTTTAAGTCTAAGAAATGTTGCACCTCTGTAAGTATATAATCTTTATAGTCCTTTAGTTGAGTTAAGTATGCTGGTATTCTTTTGATCTGAACATTATAAGTACTCTTTACCATAAATTCAAAGACAATTGAATTATGATCTGATATAAAACATGAAATGATTTTGGAATTAATTAAGTCTGTTACCATTTGGTTAGAAATAAAGACTCTATCTATTCTTGAATAAGTTTTATATCTGTTAGAAAAAAAAGTGTATGGTAATGATTTAGAATCTATCTGATTAATAATATCATTCAAATGATATAAATTAATAAAATCCTTTAAATGTTTTGCATTAAATGTAATTTTCCTTTTTCCTATAGTAGTAGTATATTTTTCATGTAGGATACAATTAAAGTCACCTGCTAAAATAATATCTCCTATAGAAAATGATATAATCTTATTGAGATGGTTTTTCACTGTATTAATGCCAATTCCTGGTATCCAATATACATTGATTAATGTATATACTTTCCCATTAATCTGTATTGTAACCATACAAAACATTCCTTTATCATCTTTATAAGACTTAATAGTTTTAGGTATGGGCATATTTTTGTTCCATAAGATAGCCACTCCTCTTTTTTTCTGAGTGTGTTCTGAGCTAACCAAGACTCTATATTTATTAGTGGCTAATTTATCTATATCCTTTTTCAGGAGATGTGTTTTTTGAAGGAATATTAAGTTGGCTCTATGCAAATTAATATATCTCATTAAACTTGCCCTTTTACATGGGTTATTCAATCCATTAATGTTTAAAGAAATTCCTTTTAGAGATACCATTTAACTTTTATAAACATATAAAACATATAATCAGAATAACAATTAGCAAAATAAGTATTATTATGTCTCCTCCTTTAAGTGTTCCATTAATTATAGCTGTATTTAATGAAAATCTTATGGAATTTTGTGTAAGTTTCACTTTTATTTGTAGTGACAATGAGATTATAAAATGTGATGTGGATGTCAAAACTATATACATACAACAATAATCAGGTGAAAATAATGTTCGGATTAAACATTGCACCCAGCCTGGAGTTGAAAACTTCAACTTCGAGTAGCAAATACCACTCAAGTTATCACCCTATCCTAAGCAGCAGTACTTCAGCTGCCACCAAATTAATTCAATACTAACTATTATTAACTAAAGTTAACCTCATTTAATTTGATTATCTATTATAACAAAGCTAAACAATTTATATAACAGCTTCATATAAACATATAAAAATATTTAGAAACAACTAATATTGCTATGTACATCTATTCTGTATAATACACTTATAATCAAAATAGCATTCTAACAATCTTGATAATGGGAACAAAGAAGAGAGAGAGAGAGAGAGAGAGAGAGAGAGAGAGAGAGAGAAGGGAATATCCATATGGTAGTTTAATAAAATTTGTAAGAATAAGTTCTTATTATATGTTTATGTTCATTTAAATTCAATAACATATATTATCTTAGGCTATTAGGGTTCAGACATTACTTATATTAGGGTATTCCCACTTTCTGCCATAGTAATACAGTTAAAAGCTTTTAAAACTTTAAATTACTTGCACCAAAAGCTTCCTTCTCATATTTATTATTGTCAATTAAATAAAATATTTATTCTCATGCATAAGTTAAAAGAACATACTGCACAGCAATGTTGATTCCTAGTTATACATAAATCATTGTGATGAAAGCCATCTGTATTTTATATATCTGAACTGCAGCTTTAAAATATGTCACATGACAATTTCTTCTGAAATATAATCATAATGATACATGTACTTGTCTGTTAGTCAAGGCAAATGATTTATAACATTAAATATGTTTAAATCATAAGCATTTATATACATTAAAGTGCTGCAGTCATATAAGCTTTCAAAAACAAGTGTACATGTGTTTTACCTTCCATGCCTTCTAAAATATCTCATTTGTTTACTATGGCATATTAAGTCATTTAAAATCATTATAACTTTTGTATTTTATAAATTACATCTTAAATAAGTAAGTTTTTAGAAAGAAAAACTCACATTTAGGTGTCATAAAGTTCGTTTTTCATCACAAAGTCGCATTTACAGCAGTTCTACTTCCTGAAACAGTTTACTTCTTGAATCTGCGATGTGTCAGTGTGAAATCAGGGGTCAAAGTTCAAAATGGCTGCTTTCAGCTTCTCTGCATGTATTCTGAGTGTTGAAGCTTTTAAAACGACTCGAGGACACTATTCACGAGGAAACCCACATCCCAGATTGTCTCCCATAACATTCTGGTGGGAATTTTAGTAAAAGCAAGTGACTGACATTCATTTTGTAATACAAATGAATCTAAACAGTGCAAAACCTTCTCAAGCATTTTACAAGTCATTACAGTCTCTATGACAGTGAAACCAAGCCTACAGTTGTTTAACATAAACACAACTTATTTTTATATGCCCCATTTCATTTTCTCATACAGATCTTATTACATACACATATCAGTATTATCAGAAGCATATAACTTTATAGATAAGAGAGAGAGAGAGAGAGAGAGAGAAAAAAAGGGACCTACAAAGAGTATCTACAAAGATATATTACTTGCTGTTTGTTTTAATAAAGTAGAACATGAGATATATTACTTTCAACTACTTTAGTTCTAGTTAACTGTAATTATATCATGACATATTATTTGAAATCATGTATTAAGTAATTAAGTCATGGTATAATATTTAGCAACAGTATTTAAACAGCATAAATAATTTTAAAGAACTAATAAATTATTTTTCCCCTTATTTCATATTTTTCATCAAACCTCTCTCCCTGCCCTCCCCCACCCCTCTCTAAATGTATAGTTTAAAGAGAATGCCTTTATTTAAAACAAGAAGAGAAAGGAAATGTATCAAATTACTAACCTTAGGTCTCTTTATCACAAAGAGAAACAAGTTGATTCATAGCAGGTTATTTGTTCCTCAGAAAGTTTGATTATTTATAAAACAAAATTAGTTCTTTGCACACAAAAAAGTAACTTTGAATAAATCCTTAAGATATTTGTGGCTTTCTTGAAAATGTAGTAACTGTAATTAATGAGTTCAAAGAAATATAGAACATGTCATTTGTTTTTTAGTCTTTTTTGCTTCTCTGAAGTCTTCCAAGAAGTTCCTGTTGCCATCCTCTTCAGCGAAGGACTTGCCCATTCCATATCTTCTATTTTATCTAATATTTTATTTTTTTTAATATACAGCAAAGCAGAGTCCAAGTCTTCAAAAATTCTAGGGTCATCTAGTAAAAAGATTTTTAGTTTGGAGGGAAATAGAAGATGAGTTTTGAACTGTGCTTTCTTAAGCTCTCTTATTAATGGCAAAAAAACTTTTCTTTTTGTTATTACCAAGGAAGAATAGTCATTGTCAAAACGCACAGTTGCCTCATTAATTTTTATAGGTGCTTTAGCCCATGCAGATTTTAATACCATCTCCTTGTCATAAGATGATAAAAATCTTACAATAACTGATCTAGGAAACTTTTTATTTGAATTAGAATTAGATAAAGACTTATGGGCTCTTTCAATACCAAAAGAAAATGCTTCTGACAGATCTAAAGTTTTGGGAAGCCAAGTATTTAAAAAGGAAGTAATGTTGTTACCTTTTATATTTTCTGGCAGTCCAAAAATCCTTATATTATTGCGTCTGGATCTGTTTTCCAGGTCATCTAGTTTGGATTGAAGGTGTGTGTTCTGTTTCAATGAAAATTCAATGTTAATTTCTTCTTCCTGAATTCTGTTGTCCATATCATTAAGAGTCTCTTCTATACCTGTAATCTGAGCTTTCTGATGTTGTAAGTCTTGATGTAACAAATCCATTTGTTTTGTGTTTTTTTTCTATAAAGTTATCAATTTTAGCATCCAGTCTGTCCATTTTAGTTGTTAGTTGCTGAATAGTTGATATTAAAGACTGAAGCTCTTTCTTGATGCTGGAATCCTGACTGTTAGCCTTACTAGAACTCATTCTGAACAGAAGTGATGAGAGAGAAATTTCCAAGAAGATTTCTGACAGGAAAATTATTTAAATTTTCTTTCTTTTTTAGATATTATTCAAGATACTGATATTCCAAACGTTTTTAGAAAGAAAATTATTACATTAGTTGAATTTTAAAGTAATTATTTCCTGTCAGTGTAGTTATGTTGGTGGAGCTGAAGAAATCTGCTGCTATCCTGTGTTCATCCTTGGCCACGCCCCCACCTAACCTAAGAAGTTTTAATTGCTTTCCTTTTCATACAAAAACAATCATATTTTCTAGATCTTCTGTAATATCTTATTTTTGTTTTTATTCTTCCTTACTAGCACACCTCTCAAACTTCTTAGAACAACAAATCTGGACAAAGCCATAATTAAAAGGGGGATGAAGGCCGAAAAATCAAGACAATTTTTAGCTAATACTCTTGCAAACTTAGAAGTTTGATAGAACAACAGGCTTTGCATTAGCATGGATTTTCTGAAGGGTATGAAGTTTGAAAATCAAATGTCTAACATTGTTTTTCAACTTGAATTTCTAATTATTTGCTAATAATTTTCCAGAAAGCCACAATTTTATGAAAAACGGACCAAAAACATGAGGCATAAATCTAGACATTCTGTAGAAATCTGTACAGTTGAGAGATATGCATGCTAGTCTTTGTACATCACATTTCACTTCATCAACTTTTCATTGGTGGAGTGCATCTGATGAATCATACACTTAGAACTCTGAAATGATCTCTCTCAAGTAACCGTGGTAGATCAATTTTTTTTCATCAATTCCTCTCGCACCTTTATGTCCACTAAATTCTATGGGTGAAAGTGTAGACAGCATTTCTCTATATTTGTAAGCAAACACTTCTCCAAACTTGTTAGACAAGATATCAACCAGGAATTCCTTCATGTACAACTTATCATTAACAGCATCCCCTAACAAATTATGGCTAACTACAGGACCCCTTCTATGCCCCACTTAGCCCATAACTAGTATGGACTCCATATGTAGTAAGCAAAACTCAGTTCAAATAAGGGGATTAAATACCCCTTCCATTAACCGTGAGACATAGACACCCTATCTGGACTTCATCAATACGAACGTTGTGGACCAGTTAGTCCACACCCCATCCAAAGATGATAAAATCTTGCACTTAGTTCTCAACAAATTGGGACATCTATTTTCCCAAGCAGGTAACTCCATCCCTTATCAACTTGGACTAGAAATAAGTCAAATTCACCTTACAACTGAAGCCAAAAACATTCCCCAATACCTTAGAATTCAGAGGGTGTGACATGGCAGATCTACTGAAAATGAGTGATGACTTTGTTAAATTCAACATACCTGTCCAACTTGCTGACCCCACAGCTTAAGCAGAGGTCGTTACTGCCAACCACTGTGTGCATGTGAATAACTGCATAGATGCACCCGTACCTCATCAAACTAAACACAATGCAAAATTCAAAAATAAATAATTATGATGGAACCTAAATGTAATTATCAAGATAAAAAAAGTCTTGCAAAACATAATAGGGAATTTCTGAACCTGATCAAAGCAATCAAAGACAGATATGAGGAAAAATTGTCACCCAGGAAAAAGGACAGCCATAAAGAGTTTAATTATTTTAGAAAACCTTAGAAACAATGATAACACCATGAAGAGCAAACAGTAAATTATATCATACCTTAGAACATAGAGGAGATAGCCAATCTACTTGTGGATAAATTTAGCTCTAACTTCACCCCAATCAACTTCTATGTTCCCAGACCTTGTGTTCACATCTACATTCCTCTCAAATTTCCCACAATCAAGTCCTCAAGGCACTTTCCAAGGCCAAGAACACTGCTTCTATTGGATTGGGTAACATACCATGTTGTTTATGGGCCAGCCTGAAATAGTACCTGTCAAACCCCCCTATAGTTGCTATTCATGTCAACCTCCAAACAGACTTTTTGCCAGATGAATGGAGAACAGCAACTGTCATCCCTGTGCACCATTGTGGGATGTCAATGGACCCAAGACACTTTAGATCCATGATCCCAACCAGCCTAATGTGTATGGCTGTGGGAAGAATCATTATGGAATTAATAAATAAAGGCATAGGTAACCTACAAACTCTTGACCCATGCCAGTTTGGATTTGTTAAGGGCAGATCTTGCCAGGTATAAAATATAAACTATCCCACATAAATGTTAATGTGTTTGTAACTCATTGGATAGCAAACTGGATCACCAATACTTGCTGCCATCATAAACTACCCAGAGAACACCAAAATCATCCAAGAGGGCCTTTCTATTATCAATAGCCAGTGTCAAAACCATGGACTAAACCTATATGCCAAGAAATGTATAATAGTATCTTTTGCATGCAAGAAATCCCTTGTAACAATCATGTTGATAGCACTTCCCAGAAAACTGATCAAGAAGTTAGGGACCTGGGATGCTATATCGTCAACATACTGTCTTTCTATGACCATGTATCCAACATCATAAGAAAGTGCTTTTCACTGCACAGCTTATTACAAAAGGTACAGCACCCAGGTACAGAGATGTGATCATTCCACTGTATTCTGCACACATCAGGCAAATCATTGACTATTATGTCACCTTCAATATACGTATACCTTTAGAAGCTTTAACTTAATGAGAATGTCCACCATGCTTTCTTGCAAAGAAAATCAATGGCATAAATCTTGAAAACTATGCATACCATCTCAAAACTTTGTTCCTCTTCTTAGTGTTATATAGGCTACTTAGGTGGGATCTTTGCCTCTCACACAGAGACTCAAGAGACCCCATTCTTTTAGACCTATTGCAGATTTAGAAGTCCAAGGGAGGTATAAACACCCACTCAAGAGATCTAAATATCTTTTGCAACATAAGTAGAATGGGTCTATATTATGTGTGTGAAAGATGTATTCATTGAATATTTCTTCCATGAACAACAACCAACAAAAATCACTTCAGCAAATCACAGAAGTTTTCCCACGGTTCCCAAACACTTGCCCACCAACCTAAACTTTCCCTTTTCCCCACTGTAGATCTTGGAGTTGGTATACATAGTTAGCGAGGATGTGGGGGGGCACATCCTCATGGATTGGGGGATTGGGGAGCAAAGTCCCCACTTTGATTGATTTGAGCTAGTTCATTGTGTCTTCTGGATGGTTGGTGGGCAAGGGTTTACAAACCATGGGAAAATTTCCGTGGTTCACTGAAGTGATTTTCATCGGTTGTTCTTCATGGAAGATGTATTCGATGAATATGTCTTTTGTAAATGTAATATCGACCCAGTAGGACATGGTGGACGGATATATATATATATATATATATATATATATATATATATATATATATATATATATATATATATATATATATATCACAGAGAATACCACTTCTTTCGATTTATCTTTCTGTTGACATAAAACAACATACTTCTCTTGTTCTAGTCAAAATCATCTGGATGAGTGAATGGATATCCACAAATTCAGCCCTGTTTTAGTAGCCTTTTTACTCATGGATAAGAGGCAGCATGTAAATGTTCTACCCATCACTTGATTATTTGTACATAACATATAATGACAAAAATGTCATGGGAATGTATGACATGGCTTCTAAAGATCCTCATGGATGAACACCCTATTAAGTGCCTGTGAGCCTATGAAGTAGTTGCTTATCCACTTTATCCAATACTGTAATATAGTCAACGGCAAAATTATGCATACTCACTTTACCTCCAAAAGCAGTCCTGTCCTTCAAAACCAGCCTAGTCCTTTGTACAAGACACTTTATTTTTATTAGAGGTAAAGCTGGTGAAAGTCATCACCCATGTCCAATCCTTCTGTGTATTGTCGCATTGTCCAGCCTTTTGTCAGTAACTAAAATCCTAATCCAAGGAGTGTTTTGCAGGACTTATATATGTTGCAGACGTCTTCCTCCCCTTGCAACTTTTCTTAGCAATTCAAACAAAAATTATTGACTTTTGCTGAACAGACATATTTTCAAAACTTAGTGTGTTGTTTATCCAGTAATGTGGTCTCTACTCTTTTGAGTCTTTCCTCTTTTCTGCCTTTTTATTGACAGATCTAATCCCTGCTTCTCTGTGGAATGTCCCGAATGCATGCATCTTTTACTATTATTGTATATATTGCCTGAATCTAGGATCTACTGTTCTACACAAAATTCATTAAGTGACAGAGATCTGTGCTGCCCTCAAGTCCACAGATACCACACATTCAAAAATGGTTACTTTGCTATAGCTTTGATATTCCTCAAAGTCAAATTTGCATGTCTGGGTTAACCACAAATCTAATTTGTTCCAAATGCAATGATTATTTTTGTATTGTTTTTTACTGTTATGGAATTCCCAGACCACGAAGCCTAACACCTAGATGAGCTTCATTGTTTGCCTTTTGGTCATAACAGAAAATCTGGGGAAGTGAAGGTGGATACCTCAGCTATTATCCTGTAAAAGGCTAAGTGGTTTTGAATGGTTCTACTATTCTCATCTGTTGAGCAACAAACCTATTGGAGTGTCATCTACTCTGAGATCAGTTTCTAACGTGCTCTGCATATAACCACTATGCTCAGCTGGGGCACATGCACTGCTTGCCTTTGCTCTCTTTCCCAATTCCATGTGCATATGTAGTGTTTTTTTTTTTTTGTCTACCCCTAGGATGGCCATATAGTGCAACAAAATCAATATCTTCTCAGAAACTGGAGAGCAATAACTTGCCTCAATTGCATTTCCTCTCTCTCACTCTAATTCCCCCATTTCCTGTGCTATTAATAAAACCTGGATCATCAGGATTCAGGTCAGGTCTCTAATTTTCTATCCCATACAGTTGCCATACTGCAATGGCTTTCTCCTTTATTGTAAATTTGTTGTCATAATATTGTAATGGACCATAGGATCATAGGAAGTTACTAGGCTAATGGCTGTAGAACCTTTTAATACTAGCTATTCATGCCCAATTTTCCCAATTATCAATACCCATGGACTATAATGGCTTTGGTATATGCCTTTGAGATGCATACCTGTCCCTCCAACATGTTTTGTTTATGTCACAGATGAGGTTAAAATCTTTAGATCGAATAATTCCTGTGAAGTTTGTTTTGAGACTCTGTAGCAGATCCATCAGGGCTGGATCAGAAAATGCTTTGTAGGTTAGACATGGACTGCCCCTCAGTAGCCTGTAGGAGACTTAAAAAAGGGACAGGGCTTTGAGGTGGTCGTCATAGAAAATGTTATTTATACCACACATTATTTTACTGATGAACCTCTGTGGCTGCTTCAGCTGTTGCAAATGCCTGGTCAGGTACATGCCAAAAGGTCAACAATACCCAATGTTTGGTCTAATAAGGGCCAAGCATAGTGGCACTATTATCTCCTTTGCTATGGATGCCATGCTCTTACTTCTAAGTTCTGCCACATAGAAAGATTTTCTCACCACCATAGACACATGGTAATCAAAGTTCAAGTTACTGTCAACCCGAGTTCTCAAGTACCTTACCACTGGATTTATTCTTAGGGAGTGTTATTAATGTTGTAATTTGCAGTTGTATATGTCTTTGCAAAGGATATAATTATGCATTTTTTGCATTGAGTGTTAGGCCATGGCTCTGGAACCAGTTATTTGTCTGTGTCAGACCCTCCTGGTAGATATCTACATGTTTCAGGAGATTCAGTGATTTCCCCAGCTTGCAGTTATCAGTTAATCTGGTCAGACAAAGGAGAAGTATATCCTAAGCAAGAGCAGTCTCAGTACTGAGCCCTGTCTACCCCATTAGTAATAGGGCTATTGGTGGAGGTGGATTCCCCCATCTTAACGTCATGCATCCTGTCCATGAGTCATTTGGCTAGCCATCTGGTGACACATGGATTTCTGCCTAATTTTGTGAGTATGTCATTAATATCTGAGTGATATATTGTGTCAAATGCCTCTGCCAGGTTGAGGTAGATACTAGGCACTGTATTGTCCTCATCCATGGATCTAGTGACCTTCTCAATGAAATCCACCAGGTTTAGTAGGCATGACCTGCCCTTGACTAAACCAAACTGGGATGGGTCTAGTGTTTTCCTTTGTCATTATTTATCAGGTCCATCACAATTCTTTTCATGGCCTTGGATATAAAACAAGTCAAACTTATGAGTCAGTAATTTCCTGGCTCTGCTGATAGTCCTCCTTTGTGTAGAGGGCTGACTGTTGAAGTTTTTGATTCCCTAGGGATGAAGCATGTCTGGAAGCTATGGCTGAATAGAGATTCTAGTGAGCCTGACAGATTGTGCTTCAAGCTATTTAGGAGACATCCTAACATATTATCTGGACCCATTTACATAGTGTTTTTAGTTTTGGAGAGTGCAGTGAGGACATTTTCTTTAGTGATAGTTGGAGGTGAAATAGTAGAGGGTATTTCCTGAAGGGTAAATGGTGGTGAAGGGAGGGTGAAATTGGAGCTACACTTATTGGACAACAAGTTTGCTATATCCTCTGGTTTGTCTCAGTTTAATTTCACCAAGTTTTTTGGGTTTTTGATACCATGACAGAATGGACCTCTTTCCTAAATCAAAGGACAATCAATGTGTTTATGAAATCAGTGTTCTTTCAGTCTTTGACTTTAGATAAAAGCATCCTGTTTCAGTATAGGGAGATACACGTACTATTAATTCAGTACACTATTGGGTTTCCCTTAAGGTTGTGTACATTGTGTACATATGATTATATGTAGTTGGCTTTGGTGAACTTGATTAGTTCCATTAGTTGCATGTTGAGACTGATGAGGGAGATTTTTTTGTTTGTTTGACATAGCCCTTTCTATTTTTTGACAGGATTTTCTATCTGTTGTTGTAAAACCTATTTATACTGTGGCTCACAAAGAGGCTTGTTTTTGGAATTTGTCTTAAGTTTATTTCCATTTGATACTGCTGTTTCTATGCAATTAGCAATTACTTATATGGTTGTACAGGGTTTCCATAAACACCTCTGCATAGGCCACAGTGTTCTCTGGGTTTGTGTTTGCATGGTGGGAGGTTAGAATTTAGCTATGCTATCACTTACTAGGGGGTAGTTTACCTTGGAAAAGTTCTTAAATGCTCTGGCATTTGCTAGGAGTTTAAGCTTAATATTTATTTCAAGGGTGATTTATTTTTATTTTATTTTATTTAACATTTGTTGACCGGGAAAGTCCGACTAGGTTCCATAGAGCCTGTTTTCAGTGAAGGCCTGGGGAGAAATGCTCCAGATCACTTTGTGATATAATTTGACAAGTGAAGACATTACACTGGAGGGGGAACAACATTCCCTCATATTTCTGGACATCATATCCAGGATATGTGGACCCCTAGTAGGTGTGCAGACTAGCTGTTCCAGGGTGTTTACATTGACAAAATCCAGGAATCTTTGAGCCTGCATGTTAGTAGTTGTTTGTGTATCTCAGTTTATGGTGGAATAGTTGAAATCACACATGAATATGGTGTTGGGCTGAATGGTGAGTGACTCCAGTACATTCAAGTTTGCATTATGGTTATCCTGGTCATAGATGGGGACCTCTGGTTTGCAAGGATATGGTATGGGATTTTACCTAAGGTTAGTTATACATGGAGAGGCTCAAGTGTCTCATATCATTTGACCAATCTTGAGGTGTGTTTACTTTTTTTATAGATTGATACACTTCTACCTCTTGTCCTTGTTTGTGTGGTAGCTGGTCTAAATATGTGGAAGGTATGCAAACCATGCTTCAGTAACTGCAGAGATTTCAACATATTCCTGAGTGAGGAACACTTCCAGGGAGTGGAGCTTCTTGCTGAGACTCCTAACAATGAGCAGTAACTCATTTAATTTATCTTGAGTAGAATTTACTTGGTCAGAAGATTTTCCAGACTGACATTGCCTAAAAGAGACACCTCAAGGCTGGATAATGTTTGGCCAATATTCAAAAGCATAGTGTGGTCAGATGCAAACCATCCCTGGCAAATTTCAAGTGATATAGTACAATACTGATAAGGAAGCAAAGCCAGCTGACATTATCTTATAGTGCTTTTGGAAGGAAAAGATAAGGCACTTCTGTTTTATCATCTAATGACTCAGTCTGACTACTTTTGTAATATGCCAACGCTGTTCATTATGTTTTCTTTAGGGATAGGGATTTGATATTGTCAGAAAATAAATGTGACAAATTATTCCTTTGTTCATTTTAGTAAGACCTTCCCCTGAGCATGCATATAGTACAAAAAACATGTTTTGAAACTAAAGCAATATTACTGATGCTGTAAATACTGAAAATCAGAAACCAGTGAGCCATGACATAATCCAGGTAATTTGAATCAGTTAATGTTTTTCTGTTTGTGATTTGGGCAAATGTACTTCAAAATAATTAGAGGTGAAAGGGAGGAGCATCAGTGATTATTTAAAAGGCACAGGAAAACTGGAGCAGACCAGATGATTAGGTGAGTCTGTGAATTACCACGTAGGATATTTATGTGCCAGCTGTCTGGGGAAAGAGTAAAGAAACATACCTTTTCCGAGCCAGTGCTTGAATATCTAAATTGTCTACAATAGTAACTTATATTAGGGTTTCCAAAGCACTCTTTAGAGTGTCTGCATATATACTTAGTTAATGCAAAATTCAGAAACTGAAGTTCTTAATTGCTCATTTAATTGGTATGTTGCTAACTGTAATGAAATATAAATCAGTAAACAGCAGACAAGCAGAGTGATCCATACCAGACTCTATAGACAGCTTCCAAAAAGGAGGTCTTTTTGTTTTATAGTTTAACAATACTTTATCAGATATTTCAATGCACATATTACAAGTTAACACCAGAAGTCATGGAAAATTGCTGGTTCAAAATCATACTGATTTTCCAGTTTATGAAATTTCTGAAGGTTTAACAATTTTGCTGGCCACTGTGATGATCTTTACAACCATCATGGACATCATTGGGAACATACTAGTGGTGATGTCTGTGTTACAAAACAAAAAACTCAGAAATGCTGGTAAGTACATTCTATGAAATTAACTTGTATTTCTAGGTAATAAAGGACATTTTGAATGACATGTTGTACTAACTCCAGCCTTTAACTTTAAAATGCCTGTTATGCTATTTGATTACGTTATATGTCTGTGATGTATATGTTATATAAAGAGCAATGGTGGTGCTCTTGTTAAGATATGACTTTGGACTGAATGACTTACTGCAAATGTAGATGTGATTTATACAATCTTCCACTAGAAAATATGCATCTCTAAGATAGGAGTTAAGAATTCCAGTTTTCCAAAGAATGGCAAAAAAATATTATTATTATTATTATCATCATCATTACTATTATTATTATTATTATTATTATTATTATTATTATTATTATTATTATTATTATTATTATTATTATTATTATGCGGCCACAGTTGTGCAGTGGTTAGCGTTGCCACCTCACAGCAAGAGGTTCACCGGTTCGATTCTCGGTCTGGGTGCCTTCTGTGCAGAGTCTGCATGTCCTCCCTGTGGTTGCGTGGGTTTCCTCCTGGTGCTCCAGTTTCTTTCCACATCCCAAAGACATGCTGTAGGTGGATTGGACACTCTAAATTGGCCCTAGGCATGACAGTGTGTGTGTGCCTTCTGTGGGAGGTTGGGCGCCAGGCTGGCAACTCAACACTGTAAAACTCCACTGCCAATCATGAGCAGACAAGTGATCCACTGTGGTGGCCCCTAACCGGGAAAAGAAGAAGATTATTATTATTTTGTAATGACTTTAACACATCTCATATCATAGTGCTTAGGTTTGCAGGTGAGTATTAAACTACCTGCCCTTGTGAGCCATTTTAAGCTGAGCCAATTTCCCTCAAAGTTAAGACACAAACCCTGTACTTTGTATCTGTGAGAGAAACACCTTAATCATGCAACGTAATAACCACAACCCCATTAAAATTGAACATAGGTTCATAGGTTGGTACTAGGCTATCAGCCCTAGGGCCTATACAAGCCTAGCCATAACAGTGAACATAACATGAACTTCTGAACTCTGTGTATTAAATATTAATGCCACTGGGGAACTGAATGGGGAACTGAGTCACATCTGTGTTAGCTGGTAGTGGCTTATAGGTTCATTGGTAGATACTAGGCTATTAGTCTACAGACTATTTACAAGCCTAGCCAATAACTAGAAATCAGAATCAAAACCTATATTTTATTTTTGTGAGGTATAGACCTTAACCATTATGCCAAATACTCCCCTAAGAATAATAGCAACATCAGCCTATAACACATATAAGTTCCTGTGTTAGTACTAGGATATATGTTCTTGTGCTCCAGTTTAAGCATAACCAAATTTCCTAAACCAAGGGTAAGAATCAAACCCTGTACCTTGTATCAGTGAGATAGACACCTTAATCATTATTCCAACCCTCAGTTAAGTAAACAGACAAATAAGTAAACCACAAGTATTAATCATCACAATTCAAAGGTGGTACCTCATACTAGAAAGACAATAAACTAGTCAATAAAGCAGACAAGGAATATTTCAATGAAACTATATTTTCTGACTCATGTTGGACACATAACTACACACACAGATACAGACACTTTGTTGGGCACCTGCAAATGAACCTATGTATGTATACCTGATATAGTTCAGATATTATAAGGACTTGTGGCAGAGATGAATGCAAAACAATACCCAACAAGTTAAGCAGTGAAGATTAGGATCACATCAGCATCTTGAAGGAAAATATTTAAGATCACTGAAATTCCATGTTTCTGAGAAAATATCAGGTAAATCCCAAATTTGGATATCTGAGTTCTGAATTAGGATGGGCTTTCTGTGAAAATGCCATTTTAGCCAGAGCACTCATTTACTCCAAACTGTGTCTCATACTTATTACTTACACTACTGTATGCTCACTTTATTAAATGTTATGTACTTAAAAATGGTTTATTTTTGCATCTGTGTGTGTGTGTGTGTGTGTGTGTGTGTGTGTGTGTGTGTGTGTGTGTATATATATATATATATATATATATATATATATTTTATATATATATATATATATATATATATATATATATATATATATATATATTATACATATATAGCTAGATATATTATACATAGATATCTAGATATAGCTATAGATATATGAAGATGCACTGGAAATGTACAATAAAATTACAGTAATGATCAGAAAATACTTTTTGAATGTACTTATCTGATTTCATCTCACAAAAATGGAATTTCATTTTGTCAAACCATAAATCAGTGTCCCTGGCATTTCTGAATTCACTGGCATATGCATTTGCTTTTTTTTATTCGTTAAATTATATTTAAGAGAATTTTTGACTTAATCCTCCTTTTATTATATATTTTATTACTTTTTCCTCTGTGTATGTCAATCCATGAAAAGAATTCCAGACATCTAATATTCCTTAGAGAATGGTTGAACTGTACATCAGCACCCTGATTGGAGAATGAACATTCTCCAGCAGGGTATTAATGTACAAGTATCGCCCCCTGAAAAATGAGTCCACCACTCCATGGCAGCATATTAAGCTGTCATGGAGCTCAGACAGAAAAAAAAATAATGTCCGCCATTATTTTATGCTAGCTAAGCAGTGCTTTAACTGTTTAGTGAGTGTAAAATAAAAAAGAAAAAAATTAAAGCAAAGGTGTATGTGTTTATATCTGTGTGTGTGTGTGTGTGTGTGTGTGTGTGTGTGTGTGTGTGTGTGTGTGTGTGTGTGTGTGTGTGTGTGTGTGTGTTTATGTCTTTGTGAGGGTGTATGTGTGTATGAGAGTAAGAGAGAGAGAGAGATAGTGAGATTGAGCTATTATTTTACACTTGCTAATCAGTGCTTTGACTGTATAACAAGAGTAAAAAAATTAATGACACAGGAAAACATTGTGTATGTGTGTGTTTATATTGCTGTCTGCATGTGTGAGTGAATGCATGGACAAAAGCAGAAGAGACTGTGTGTGTGTGTGTGTGTGTGTGTGTGTGTGTGTGTGTGTGTGTGTGTGTGTGTGTGTGTGTGTGTGTGTGTGTGTGAGAGAGTGAGCTTCTCCCTGGCAGCAGCAGCATCAGTTAAGAGATTTCCGTACCGCTCAACCATAGCTGTCAAACTCTTACCACAAGAAATCTGGACAGAGACACAAATAATGGGGGAACAAAGGTCCAAAAACAGGCACACGTTTTAAATATTGCTTTTATAAATCTGTTAGCATGCATTTTCTGTAGCAGAGATGTGTATGTGAGAGAGAACGAGTGAGTGAGCTGACTACTGGCAGCAGCGGCAGTAAAGAGAGTTGCATACCTCTGGAGCTTTCAGCTGAAATAAATCTGGATAAAGCCTAAAATAAAGGGGGAACAAAGTCTCTAAAACAAAAACAGATTTTAAGTATAGCCCTTATAAAATTATAAAGTTGCATAAGTAAAGGATTTGTGTTAGCATGAATTTTCTGAAGGAAATAAAAGCCTGAAACTCAAATATATGCCATTATTTAATAATTTCAGTCTCCAATGATGGCCAACAAACCAAACGATTTAGAAGTAAGAAGAAAGAGAACAGAAAGTAAAGTAAATACCTGGTTATTTTTTTAAATTGTTATATTTTAGATGTAAAATCCTTCCTCCAACACCATTAACATATACTACAGCAAGTTGAAACATTAGGTGGAGGAACTATTTTACATCAAAACTATATTATAAAATATAGTAATAGAAAAAGTAAAACACGACAGTGTTACAGAGAGCCCTTTCACTAAGAGCAATAATAGGTTCATAGGTGTGTACTAAGCTAATAGCCTTGGGGCCTTTTCAAGCCAAGCCATAGGATTACCCTGGCATCATGCCACCCGACCTTAGTTTTCAGTGCCTCTGTTGAGTAGAGCCACTGAAGTTATCCCCAGGGTGAATTTTCTATTTCCCATCAACTCCCCAGGATTTCTCTTGAAGAGGATCAGCTAGGTGCTCTGCTTCACATGTATGGTGAGTCTGTTCCATAGCATGGGCAGTCTCTGGGTTATGAACCTGTCTCTCCAGCACATTCTGTTGATTGTGGTAATGAGGTTGATGTCTCTGGAAAGTGTTGTGTGAAGGGATTATGATTTCTTTAGATGTACCATTTCTAACAGAGCTGGATCAGACATGGCTTTGTAAGTCAAGCAGAGATCGCCTCTAAGTAGATGATATAAGACAGAAAATAGTTGCAGTTTTTTTTAGTTTGTCCATACAGGACAAGTGCTTAAGGCCTCGGATCCTCTTTGTGAGGTACTTTTGTGGTCTCTCCAGTTGTTGCAGGTGTCTAACGAGGTACACGCCAAATGGGGAATTGTACTCAATGATTGGCCTAATGAGGGAAGAGCAGAGGGAGACAATGACCTCTTTCTTCTTGGATGCAAATTCCTTAGTAATGAGATGTGCCATACAGAAGAACTTTCTGACCACAGTGGCAATGGGGTGATCAAAAGAGTGGTTGCTGTTAACCTATGTTCCCACATCTCTTATAATGCCTTCTGTGTTCAGTGGACTACCATAAATGTGGTAATTCATGGGAAATTGTTTTTTCCCAAAGGGGATAATGACACATTTTTTGGCATTGAGCTTAAGGCCATGGTTCTGACACCAGTTGTTGGTCTCAGTGAGGCCATTCCGTAGGATGTCAACATCACTTGGGGAGTTACTAGTAGCTTCCAACTTGCAATCATCTGCAAAATTTGAAAGCCAGAGTCCCTTTGTGCTGGCCTGGACTTCAGAGAAGTAGATACCAAACAGGAGAGGTCCCAGGACTGAACCCTGTGGGACTCCACTCATGACTAGTCAGCAGTCATTCCAGCTTCTTACATGCCAGTTATAGGCTGTCCTTGGTTTTTGAAGATACCAGAGAAATTTAAGTAAAATAGTGTTGATTCGTTTGAAGAATTTTTTAGAAATTAAAATTAAGGATTGTGTATAAAAATACTTTTTGGTAAAATAACCATTTATCAGTGAGAGCCTATCTTCCATGATAAAAAAACTTTTTATTCCAATTATTACTTAGTTTAGTACTTGTATTTATGAAATTTATATAAGTTGAAAGTATAGTGTCTTTCCAAGTCGGTTTTATAGTAATGCCTAGATACTGAACTTTTCCCAGTTGAAGTTTTTATGAACCTGTAAGTATGCATTTATGTTATTGTTTATTAATAATGCTTCAGTTTTCTTTTGATTAAAACTTAGGCCTGAGATTTTCTCAAGTAGGTTACTTAATTCAGTGATATAATGTAAAGAAGAATCTATGTCTTTGCTTGTCAAAATAATATCATCCACAAATATTTGAATGTTTGAACAATAATCATTCCCCGGGATTCATGAACCTTGCGCCAGGCGCCAGCATAGCGTC